>NC_142956.1:10081378-10163878 GCF_046866305.1 Octopus bimaculoides
AAAGCCTTGTGAGTGGATTTGGTAGACAGAAACTAAAAGAAGCCTGTCATTATACATATATCATCATAAATATACAGGGATTAGCATTGAGTTGCTTCTCCAACATACTGAAAATATAGAAATAGCAGTCAAAGAACTACTGATTCTAAACAGTATGTTGGAGAAGCAACTCAATGCTAATCCCTGTATATTTATAATGATAAATGGTTTTACCGATAAAGGTTTTTTCATACTGAACTACTTGGCAAAATTGTTAATTATTAATTCTATTATTAATTGACGATTCCCTGCCCTTATTCTTGTATATATATATATATATGAATATGTGTGTCTGTGTTTGTCCCCCCCACAATCGCCTGACAACCGATGGTGTATCTACGTCCCTGTAACTTAGTGGTTCGGCAAAAAAGACCGATAGAATAAGTACTAGGCTTACAAAAAATAGGTTCTGGGGTCAATTTGCTCTACTGAAGGTGGTGCTCCAGCATGGTCGCAGTCAAATGACTGAAGAATATATATATATATATATATATATATATATATATATATCTAATATATAAATCCTATTCTGTCTGTCTGTTTTTTGTGTGCTTATAACTAGAGTATTGTTCATTTGATCGAGCTGAAATTTTAAACATGGATGCATGAGAGAATGGGACATTCCATAGTCAAAAAAGATTTTCAAAACTGTCAGTTTCAAAGTGAGAATTGCTATTTTTGTAATCTTTTTGTCCTGTTTCTTCTGCCATCCTGTTCATTAACCGACGTTCTAGACAATGACAGATATATGTAAATAAAGCTTGCTATTTGTAAATAGTCTCATTTTGATTTAAATATTAGACCACGAACAACCGTATTCATTTCTACGTTTTCACGTTTGTAAATGGCTAAAAAAATTGATATCACTCAAATTTTAATTAATTGTAATCAACCATGTGCATTCGTGGTCAAATGTGTTCTTACGGTTGTTTTTCATGCAATAAACCAACTGACATGAGAAACTACTAGGAAAAGGTAGTTGCAGCAAAAAAGTGAAAATAAAGCAACTAAATAACTGGTGATTATTCAATTTTCTGAAGATATTCTCAACAAAATTCATTTGAAAGAAAAGACTAATTGATTGCTTATAAAACATGAAAAATTTGGGGGGTTACATCTAAAACCTTGCCTAACGTTTCTCATCCAACTTATAAAAATAAGCGGTATTTGCAAAGAACATGCCTTATGTTATTTTATTGCACATTGTGTTATTTCACCCCTGAGTTTCAACTCTTTTTGTGTCAGTTTTTTTAGAGAAGAGAGACTTTCCTAAGCATTTTGCATCTTTATTGAATAGCAGTTTCTGTTTGCTTGTCCATCGGGTGATTAAAACTGTCATTCATATTTTCATTCGAAACTACTGTTACGTATCACGTTGTTCTTACCACTATGCCAGTGAAAATCGAAATAAAATATGTAAAGCAACAGTCGTCAAATGCAAAAACCAAAGAACTGTTTATTGCTTAAATATCACTTGCAATATTCACTTTGGAGATAAAACAGTGTTCAGTCTGACGTATAGGTGTCAACATGAGGTATGTACTATGGAAGAATACATCGTGCTTATCCTAACGTGAAAGTGTTTGAGTGCAAAAAGTTTAAGGTTGATTATGATGTTCGATTCCACCGGAAGTTGTATATATTGTGGGCTGAACAGCTTACCTTCATTTTCTTGGCCTCTTGACAATTTTGAAAAGGTTCACTGTGTTAAGATTCTCTATCAATCATTTTTCCTTATTTAGAAGAAACAGTCAACAGTTTTAACATCTCAGGAATCTTTAATGCTCTAACCAAAAGTAACAACTCCATACAATCACCAAACATCTCCACAACTTAACACCGTCCGAGTTAACCCTCTTCACCTATACAAACCGTCCAATGGAAGGTGGGGGGGGGGGGTGCCAGCAAGTATATATATATATATATATATATATATATACACACACACACATACAGGGTGGGTGGAAAGTAACTAGGCATTAGAAATTGCTTATAGAATTTTTAGTATCATTGAAGTCATGACGAAAACATTTTCTAAACAAGCAACACTAATGGGGATTTCTTATCTTCTAGTTTCTTATTTTCCAGATGGCCAGTCACTTGACTGTTGAGGAGTGAGCTAAGATAGCAGCATGCTATGAAGTGTGGAATTCCATTGTTTTGGTTCAGAGATGGTGGCGTGCATGGAAAGGTAAGCCTGCAACACTACGTCTGGAGACAACAAAAAGATGTCACGCAAAGCTGATGATCACAGGCTCTGTGAATGATGCAAGAAGTGACTGTCCAACCACATCCCAATCAGTGGAGGACATGCAGGAAATATTTAATTGCAGCCCACAAAAATCAACATATCAAACAGCTTGTGAAAGTGGACTAACAAGACACATAATATGTACAGTGTTGCATAAAGAATTTAATTTTTGTCCATGGAAACCCCATTATGTGCAGGAGCTAAAACCTGAAGACTGTGGCTACAGAAGTCCAGATCTTACTCCATGTGATTTTTACCTGCGGGGTTACATAAAAGCTTAAGTGTACAAGACAAAACCTCACACACTGGAGGACTTGGAGACACGGATTCAGGATGTTCTCAATGATATCCCAGATGATGTCCTTCAGAAGGTTGTTCACTTTATCCCTGGCCATTTGAGGTGCTTACATTGAAATATGAAGATTTACTTTCAGCTTCCCATGTAATAAAGAACATGTATCATTGGTTTCTATAAATTTGTAAAAAAAATATGGATTTTATTACCAATTTTTAATGCCTCCTTACTTTTCATCTATGCTGCATATATATATATAGATATATATATACACACACACTATATATATATATAA
Source organism: Octopus bimaculoides (assembly GCF_046866305.1). Classification (NCBI taxonomy): domain Eukaryota; kingdom Metazoa; phylum Mollusca; class Cephalopoda; order Octopoda; family Octopodidae; genus Octopus; species Octopus bimaculoides. The sequence goes on from NC_142956.1 coordinate 10,084,259, forward strand.
TGAAACACACACACACACATATAAATATATAAGCTTGAACTCACTTTCTTTGGATGTCCAATCGTCATTAGGAGATTCTTCAGACAGGCGTCTCTTCAGCTCATCCGGTCTGGAAGATCCAGTTCTTGGATTGGCACTGCTCTCTCGACTGTAACAAAAACAATCACACTTTCTAACAAAAGCATAAATTTGGAGTGAGAGGTTAGTTGAGTACACCAGCAGAAAGAGTACAACATGTCCACGTCACACTGCAGTCCTCCAGTATAGTCCATGATATATCATATCTAGACCTCCTACCCCTGGTCCCAGTTCTCCACTGGTAATTTATCAACCCCCGAAAGGATAAAAGGCAAAGTCAAGCCTGGCAGAATTTGAACTCAGAATGTAAAGACAGATTTAAAGTTGCTAAGCATTTTTCCCAGCTTGCTAACAATTCTGCCAGCTCACCAGCTTAATAATAATAATAATAATAATAATAATAATAACAATCCTTTCTACTATAGGCAGAAGACCTGAAATTTTGGAGAAAGGGGCTAGTCGATTAAATCAAGCCCAATGCTCAAGTGGTACTTATTTCATCGACCCCGAGAGGAAGAAAGGCAAAATCGACCTCTGTGGAATTTGAACTCATAATGTAAAGATGGACAAAATGCCTCCAAGTATTTTGCTTGGCATGCTAACGATTCTGCCAGCTTACCATTTTATTACAACAATAATAATAATAAAAAGTTAAGTGATTTTTAAATTCTCAATCGCAGGATAATGCTAATAATATAGCCTGAACAGGATAAACTACCCCTATTTTGCATAAAAAAGTGTAGGTGGTTAGCTGTGGGACTCGAACTCACATCTCTGTGATTACGCGTCACGATGCTCTGACCGATCGAGCTAAACACCCCCACTACAGATTCCTCTGCAAATTTAAGATGTATAGAAATCTTGCTTTATGAGACGCTATCATATGTTAAATTCAAATTACGATAAACGTAAATAAACAAACGAAGTTTGCTTTTAGAAGTGTTATGTTAATTAAACAGTTAATAAACATTTGTTAATTTCTGCACAAAAAAGTAACAAAGGAAAAAATAAAAGTTATTATAACAATTTTAACTGAACATTAATTACACAAACAGTGTTAATGAGTGTTAATTAAATAGCAGCATGGAGTTTGTGATGTTGCTTGGGTTTGTATAGATTTCACACACACACACACACAGTGCAAGTGGTTGAGTCTTCTACAGATTAGTGAACCATTAATGTAACCTTCAGGCAGACTCAACAGAATATCTGTGAGTCAATGCTGAGCTCTTTGACTCAGGTTCAGCTCATGACAAGCTTCTACATAGTTTTGTCCGACTCAAGTTTTGCTCACAAGGCCAATAACACCACCACCATCACCATCACAACAACAATGCAAACATGTTTATAGTCAACGAAACATTATTGAGTGAGAGAGCAGTGCATGCCATTGAAGTGACACTGAGGTACAAATATATGAAGCCCAATAAACCCGTCATAACTACCTGTCTGAAAAGGGTACACCAGGCACATGCATCACAACCATGTGCACGCAACATGGTCATCTCATATCAAGATAACCAGCACATGAACTTGTAGGAGAGGTCCAGTTAGAATTTTCTTCAGGTCGAGTAGCCCATCTCTCTCGAAAGGTCCCTGAATAAGATTTGTATAAGGATGATGAAACACTTTTGTTTCCAGAGATTAATTATTCAAACCCCAAAGAACTCCTCTCAACACATAGCTATGATGCTCCTCCACTGTTCCTGCTTATGATCAGAGATGTACATATTGTCAGCCATCAAGAGACATGCTCAAGTGGTTAAGGTCAAACAACTGACAAGCAAATCTGTGGTATTGAGCAAAATATTTGCTGTAGCCTATTTTTTGTATTAAGAAAAAACATCCACATAACACTTCCAATCAGTTAAGATCAGAAGCCATGAGAGCCAGTGCCTGGTACTACATCAGGGCTATTATTATTATTATTATTATTATTATTATTATTATTATTATTATTATTATCATCCTCTCCTTCAAACACTCATGTTTCGAAATCAACGGAAGTGACCATCTTCATCATTATTATTATATTAACCCTTTAGCATTTAATCTGCTTATATCCGGCCCAAATATTCAATCTGTTTTATGTTCAAACTGGCCAGATCCTGCATCTCACACCCACCCTACAATGTCCTTTTGAAAATATACAATCACATCATTGAAATTTCAAGGCTACAACATGGTAAATGATTAGTTGAAAACAATGCAAATAAACAAACATTACATTTTACACAGTAATGTGAATGCCTAATGAGTTACATATTATTAAAAGAAATTATTATTATTATTAATATCATGTGATTTCCATCTATCACCTGTGTCCAACTGTGTTGTTGCCTTATATGAAAGGGGAAAGGGTGCAGGAGGGGAATATGGGATAGTCGTTTGTGTAGCCAACCATTCTGGTTCTGTGATACCAAATTAATAGAAGTAGTGGGAGGGGAGTGTCTAGGACCATGTAGCAACAATAGCAGCATCAAGAAAGACTGTAGAGATGCCCAAGCCAACAAAGGACTCTAGATTACGGGGACAGAGTATATCTTGCCAACATGTGAAATTTCATCCATACTCAATTACTCTCTAAGCATGGAAATTAACTTTGGGAGATTAACACCGAATTTCTTCAAATTCTCTCCAGTTTTCTTAAAGAGTTAATAACAATTGTTGCTGGGTTTCTATATTCTTTCTCTGACTGCTTTTCTACTCAAGTGCCATACCAACAACCAGTATGTAGCTGCCTGTCCCCATCCCTCTCTCATTACCACCTTTCCTATCACCATCTCACACTGGTTCTTTTTATTTCTCTTCTGTCAACTTCATTACTTTGAATGAATGAAAACAATGTAGACTCTCTAACGTTGGTGAAGACATGACACCCTCTCCTGTGATGGTTGTCAATATCAAACGTATCCAGAGCGTGCATGCATGTCGTTAAGATTTTCACTTTGTAATAATTAGGCTTGGATACAATGTCATCATCATCATCATAGGCGCAGGAGTGGCTGTGTGGTAAGTAGCTTGCTTACCAACCACATGGTTCTGGGTTCAGTCCCACTGCGTGGCACCTTGGGCAAGTATTTTCAACTATAGCCTTGGGCGGACCAAAGCCTTGTGAGTGGATTTGGTAGACGGAGACTAAAAGAAGCCTGTCGTATTTATGTGTGTGTACATGTTTGTCCCCCCAGCATCGCTAGACAACCAATGCTGGTGTGTTTACATCCCCATAACTTAGTTCGGCAAAAAAGACCGATAGAATAAGTACTAGGCTTACAAAGAAAAAGTCCTGGGGGTTGATTTGCTCGCCTAAAGGCGGTGCTCCAGCATGGCCGCAGTCAAATGACTGAAACAAGTAAAAGAGTAAAAGAATTTAACATCCATTTTCCATGTTGGCCTGGGTCAAATGGTTTGACAGAACTGATTAGCCAAGGAGCTGCACTAAATTCCAATCTGATTTGGCATTGTTTCTATGGCTCGCTGGCTTTCCTAAAGCCAACCACCCCAAGACTGTAGTGGGTGCTTTTTACATGCCACCAGCATGGGTGCCAATTATGTGACACCAGCATTGGCTGAACAGGTCTACATGAGCATGGTATATCGCCAAAGGTCTCAGTCACCTGTCACTGCCTCTGTGAGGTCCAAAGCTCAAACAGTGCTTTTTATGTGCCACATACAATTTCATTATATGTTTTTTGATCAGTGTACTTCACTCACTCTGGGGACCTGAAAATGGTCTGAGGGAAAAAATTTTTTTAAATGTTTATAGATGCAAGTGTGGCTGTGCAGTAAGAAGCTTGCTTCCCAAACACATGGTTCTGGGCTCAGTTCCAACCAAAGCCTTGTGAGTGGATTTGGTAGATGGAAACTGAAAGAAGCCCATTGTGTATGTGTGTATGTGTGTGTGTGTATATATATATATATATATATATATATATATATATATATATATATATATCAGTGTATGTATGTCTGTGTGTGTTCCACCACCACTTGACAACCAGTGCTGGTTTGTTTACATCGCTGTAATTTACTGCGTTGGCATAAGAAAGAGACCAATAGAATAAGTACTAGGCTTAAAAGAAAAATGTATTGGGTCGATTCATTCAATTAAAATTTCAAGGCAGTGCCCCAGCATGGCCATATTATAATGACTGAAAAGAGTAAAAGAGATAATATTGGTCTGTGGTGGGGAGGGCAATTAAAGAGACCAGAAACAGAATGAAGTGAACTTGGACTGTCACCGTAATAGTCCTTTTAACATCTACTTTTCCATGCTTGCATGGGTCAGAAGAAACTTGTTGAGGCAGTTTCTTCTTGTCTCTTTCAAAGAAAGGTAACATTTCCCCCAATCCTTCAAATACAAATGACATAGTTTTTATGAAAGGTGACCTTTGTTTACAGCGTGCAATGTCAAAACAAGGAGACACAGGCATGGCTGTGTGGTAAGAAGCTTGCTTCCCAACCACATAGCTCCAGGTTCAGTCCCATTGCATGGCACCTTGGGCAAGAAAACCTTGTAAGTGCATTTGGTAGATGGAAACTGAAAGAAGACTGTCATATATATATGTTTATATATGTATATATCTGTACATGTGTGTTTGTGTCTGTCCCCCACCACTATCGATTGACAACCGATGTTGGTGTCTTTGTGTCCCTATAACTTAGCGGTTCGGCAAAAGAGACCAAATAGAATAAGTACTAAGCTTACAAAGAGTAAGTCTTGGGGTTGATTTCTTCAACTAGAAACCTTTAAGGTGATGCTCCAGTATGGCCACAGTCAAATAAGTGAAACAAGTAAAAGAACATATTCTCACACACAATGGATGAGAGAGAATCCAAGGAAAACGACACAAAAAGCAAAATTGTGGTTTCACTGTAGTTTTTCTAGCGTCTTTTCTATATACACAATGTTATAGTTTCCTTCTACTAAATTTACTCACAACATTCTGGTTAGGGCAAAGATACTTGTCTGAAGTACCACACAGTGCGACTGAGCCCTCAAAACCACCTGGTCATGAAGTGAGCTTCTCAACACAGCCATTCTTGCTTCCTCATGTTTGCAAATACTGACCAAAATATAAAGAAACTAGAGAAATGAACCCTGCGAGGTGGAATGGCTGCTGCAGTGAGTGGCATTGGCCATTGTACATGGCAATGTCACTGTGGGGCATGGCTGAGTGCACCATTTCTTCTGGGGGGTGTGACACATTACCTCTCCCCCACCCCAATCTTCTGCTGCTTAACTCCCCACTTCCCCCCAATTTTTTTCTATTTCTGTTCCTTTATTTCTTTGTATTTAGATGTTATAATTTATAATGTGATCATTTGGTTGAATAAATAAACTTTGGTGCCTGTGCCAGTGACATGTAAAAGACACTCTGTATACCCCATGGAGTGGTTGGCATTAGGAAGAGCATCCAGCTGTAGAAACCAAGCCAAAACAGACTGGCGCCTGGTGCAGCTATCCAGCTTCACCAGTTTCCAGTTAAACCATCTAACCCAAACCAGCCTGGAAAACGGATGTTAGATGATGATGAAGATGACAGTGAAAAATAAGCAATAGCAAAGGAGACACTAATTTTGTTGTCATGATAGTGATTTTCATGAAGTTTCTCAGGGATCCACTACCAATTTTTCCATAATTGTGTCCATTTTTGTTTTGCAATTTGCATTATAATCCAGTCCAGTCGAGGCCAGTGGATTGGCAGAACTATGAGAATGTCCGACTGGATGCCTTTGCAGTATTTGTTCTGGTTCTTTGAGTTCTAGGTTCAAACCCCACCATGACCTACATGGATGGTAGACTTATTCTGGTACCTTGGAAGGCGGGGAGGGTTTCTGCAACAAGTATTCATTCCAGGTCTCCAGTTTGAGGATACCTGTCTTCTCTTCTCCCCTCAGAACCCCTATAAAAGGAGATGGCACTGCCTTCCCCCTGATTAATGTTTTACTATTCAATCTCCCTACAAACAACTAAAGAACCCTAACCCCAACCCTAACAGCTGCATCTTGGACCTTCTTCCATTCATTACTAACTCTTCCGACCCTCTACGGAAAATTTTAAAAAAGTACTGAAACATTAGAACGGAATTGAGCCTGGCTGATGACATGGAACAGGGATAACCGGTGTGTTAGACTTACAAAAATTTGGGAAACACTGGGCAAGATGGAAACTGTGCAGAAGCTTGTTGGGTAGACCCTTGATTTTCTTGGGTGGTATACTTAATCTTTCAGCTGGTTAAATACAGCACCACTACCTAGCTCCTGGGTAACTTTATTGAGAGCTATTCACTGTTATTGTTTAGCCCTTGGTTAACGTTAATGGAATAGACCTGTGACTAAAGTATTTCCAGTCATGGCCATCCAGTCTTTTCCAGTGTACGTATGACTCCATTATCTAATGTATCCTCATTTTAGACAAATGGGTGTGGTTTGAGGGAAATATGAGTTATCTCTTGTAGTCTGAGCAACTAGAGACCTTGCTCATTGGCTTGGCCACTCTGTTGCCCTAAGTTGGTTGAATAAATCCATCACATTGGTCACTCAGTCAGGCCATGAAGTACATAGGGAGTTGGGTCTTGGGTCAAAGTTACTGGGGTGTTAGTTAGTGACAACATGATAGTTGGAATGTCAGTGAATGAGGGTCACTTTAATATCGGTCAGTTAATGGCCACTGTGATCAAGTCAATCTGATTATAGATCAACACCAGCCAAGTAGATGCAGTCATTAATACACACAGATACGTGTGTGTGTGTGTGTGTGTGTGTGTGTGTGTGTGTGTGTCTATATATATATATATATATATATATATATATATATATATATATATATATATATATATATATTTGGGTCTTAATCAAACCCAAGAAGGCTGTATGTGACAATTTTAAAACACTAAAACAATCTAAATATATAAAATTTGGAAGACCAAACACTCAGAATAGGAAATACCATAATGTCAAAAGATCAAAACTGAGAATTTAGAAAAATTTATATTTGTAAATATCTTAAAAGACATTTATATACAAGAAAGTTTATTTTGAGAAACATGTTTTACTTCGTTAAAAAAAAAAAAAAACCTTAGAAGAAAACAAACAATACAAAGGACAATAGTGAAATGTTTGTGTATTTTAAATTCTCTTCTTACTGAATGTTTACCCCTCTTGTTTTACAATAGAAACGAAAACAAATAAGATAGAAGTTTGGAAGATTGAAATTAATATCGTGCTTTTGATTATTTCCCTTGCTTTCACTCTTTCACCATAGTCTCTCAAAAGTATCTGTCACTCACTGACAGGTTTATGGTAGAGCCTGTGGCAGTGGAGACCTCTGGTGGTCTTAGCCCCTGAGCTGCTATCGGGGCAGAGATGGCTGTCCACAAGAGCGAGCCCTGTATGTTAGAATGGCTGTTCCAGCAAATCTCCCTCTTCAACCTACAGGGCAATGCCTTTTCAATTTTGTCTGATGGGACCATGAGATTGTCTAAATCACAGGAAATTGAGAGAATAGAAGAATTTTATTGTTTATTACACAAACAGGTAGGCACAAGTGCGGCTGTGTGGTAAGAAACTTGCTTTCCAACCACATGGTTTCAGGTTCTGTCCCACTGCATAATAACTTGGGCAAATGTCTTCTACTATAGCCTCAGGCCGACCAAAGCTGTATGAGTAGATTTGGTAGACGGAAACTGAAAGAAGCCTGTCATATATATATATGTTTATATATGTATATATTTCTACATGTGTGTGTGTGTATCTGTCACTCAACCATCACTTCACAACTGATGTGTTTACATCCCCGTAACTTAGCAGTTCAGCAAAAGCGACTGATAGAATGAGTACTAAGCTTACAAAGAATAAATCCTGTGATCAATATTTTTATCTATAAAACCCTTTAAGTTGGTGCTCCAGTATGACTGCAGTCAAATGACTGAAGCAAGTAAAAAAATAAAAGAACATTAATAATAATGATTTCAAATTCTGGCACAAGGCCAGCAATTTCAGGGGTGGGGAAAAGTTGATTACATCAATCTCAGTACCCAACTGGTACTAATTGACTCAGATGACAAATGATTTGGCCAGAAGTTTGCCCGATGTGCTGATGATCCTGCCAGCTCATTGCCTTACAAACAATAATAATAATAATAATAATAATAATAATACCACCTACATTCAATGTGTTTATGTTTGAATTGAATGAAATGAGAAAATTTAAGGGATGGAAATATTTGATAAAGGAACTGTTAAAGTTTTTGTTTTTGCCTTCGATCTCATAACCTAGCAACACACTTTTATGTTCTGTTATGTTTCTGTTTCTTCAAGCAAACCTATTATTTTTATTACCAACAGAGATAATTACAAATATAACACATATGAATATGATACACATATAATACAAAACCACATTAAAATACAAATCCAGAACTGAAGAATACACAAAGATCAACATAATTTATCGAAGCAAGGCTCAACTGAATCTATTGAAGCAAGGTTCAACTGAATCTATTGAAGCAAGGCTCAACAGAACCTATCAAAGCAAGGCTCAACAGAGTCTATTGTAGCAAGGCTCAACTGAATCTACTGAAAAAAGGCTCAACAGAACCTACTAAAGCAAGCCAACATACTTGCAGAACCTATTGAAACACGTCAACATGCTTGTAGCATTACTACAGGTGATGGTGAGGCTAAGGACTTAGAACAGCCAAGCACCCTCACAGGCATCACCCAATGCCTTGGTTAGGTGAGACACTAATAATGACAAGAACTTCACAGTTAGCAGCCCAGCCCAACCAAATGTCTCCAACACCACAGGCTAGAATAAATGGTTCACTGATAAGCCTGGTTTCTCTCTTTTAAAATGAAATAAACAATTTTTAGGGTTTTCATCTTTTGGTATTATGGCATTTTACTATTCTGAGTTTTCAATCTTTCAAACAATTAAATATTCTGATTTTGCAGTGTTTTAAAATTCATCTTTCTTTCGTTCAATCTCAGGATTAATAATTCTATTACATACACATATACACACACACATATCACACATGCAGATATGTATCAATGCATATGTATGTATGTTTTGTGGATATCAATTACCTTGCTTCACTAATTTAGACAGAGGAATGTGGATGGTTGAGTGGGGGTCAGTTATCTCGATAGTAGGGGAGAAACGTCTGGAAATAAAGGGGGCAGCACTGAAACAGGAAATAATAAGGAATAATATGTAAAAAAAAAAAGTAAACAAACATAACAATAACAACAACAGTAACAAAAATTATTTCTAATATAAACATATGACAAACAGTTTTAAGATGGACATTGGCCCCATGTCCCTAGTACTTGATTGATACTTTATTCTAAGGCCCCTGAAAGCATTAAAGGCAATCTTGACCTAAGTAGGATTTGAACCCAAGGAGAGGGGAGACAAGAGAGAGAAGGAGGGAAAGAGGTAGGTATAGTGCAACTATGATCTTTATTATTTATTCTAGCTACTTACTGCTACACCATCCTCTTCTGCATCCCTCTGGCTTTCTCAGTTCATAACTCCTCACATTCTCCCTTCAAAGGGAGAATGTGACAAGATGCAAAGGTGGTTTCAGAGGAAATTTCAACCAGATTCACTCATTACTCAAAAATGGACGTAAGTTTGAAGCAGACGAAAATGTTCAGAATGTTCACAAAACATGTTAAGGAAGACTACCGACACTGATGAGTGCCACAAAGCAAGAAAGGGTCTGAGAAATGTCTTGCCAGAGTTCAAGGAAACCTTTGCAAAAAGTGAGTCATGAGATAGGAATTTCAAAATCAAGTGCTCATTGGAAGTGTTGTCATTGGAAAAGATATGTTCCAAGAACAGTTAATATCATCATCATCATTTAACATTCATTGTCCATGCTGGCATGGGTTGGACAGTGTGACTAGAGCTGGGGAGCCACAACAACCTCCAGTCTGATTTGTGATTTGGCATGGCTCCTATGGCTGGATGCCCTTCCTAAAGCCAACCACTTTATAGAGTATGCTGGGTGCTTTTACATGACACCACACTGATGTTTTTATGTGGCACCACAGGGCTGCTTTACACAACCAGAAGGATCGGCCTTAACTACATTCCATGATGATGATCCAGACCAAAGTGGAATTTTGTGAGTGGAATTTGGAAAGATGTGTAGATGTACAATTTGCAACAAGGATTGCTCGGAGTGACGAACAATAGTAGCAATATGGGGAGGAAGGACATGCGATGTAATGGCATGTCACTACATCCACCATTTGTTGGTGATTCCCTATTCCTCCTGGTGGATGACACCTTTGCATCACTTGAGCAATGATCCATGGCTCTGTTTGGGTAGTCATTGCTGGTGAGGGTTTTACGAGGTCCGAGTGCAAATCCTACCTCAACCTCTTTCAGTTTCCTCTTACGACATGCAGAGGAAATGTCAGGCGTATTCTTTGGCATGCAGGTCTCCATACAGCATGAGTGATAAGGCTATGTTTAAATTAAATGGCTCAATTAATTGCCACAACTGCATCTACAGTAGATCTGAGAGAATCTGTAAATTATAAAGGAACATCATTGGACATGAAAAAAATCCTTCACTGTTTCTGAAGAAAATATACTTATAACCTTCATTAAATAGTAACTTTAAATATACCTTCTTCTACCCCTCACAAAGACCCTGATAAAGAGGATCAACAGTCTCAACAACAGAGCCCCGAGAACCATCAAGAACATTAGATGGTACTATTATGTTTCCACAAAGAAAAGCATGCTCACATGCATCAGACCTCAATTTCCCACCTCACAGCAACCCATCACGTGCTGGTACAGGCATATTCTGTCTGCTGCTAGATCATCCTACCAGGGGGTTTATTCTTATTCGACATTACAGTATGGCATGGCTTATCACAAGAAAGATTAGTAGGACCAATCTTTTATGACAGTACTGTGACTGGTTCCATTTACTTGAACTTGCTGCAACAATCTGTTTTACCAAGCTTTTAAGAAGACCTGGAAGATATGGAGTTTTATTTTCAGTAAGATGAGGTACCTCTATCATCATCATCATCATCATCATCATCGTTTAACGTCCACTTTCCATGCTAGCATGGGTTGGACGATTTGACTGAGGACTGGTGAAACCGGATGGCAACACCAGGCTCCAGTCTAATTTGGCAGAGTTTCTACAGCTGGATGCCCTTCCTAACGCCAACCACTCAGAGAGTGTAGTATATATCACTACTATAATAATGTTAGGGACTATCTTGATGAGTGGATTTGATGAAGAGGTTCAGTAGAATACCCTGGGTCAACTGGACTTCACACCACTAGACTTTCTTTAATGGGGATCTATAGACATTGATGAACTAAGGGCAGCGACCGAATAAGGATGCACACAAATACCAAACAAAATGTTTATTGATGTTTGTGATTTCATTGTTTCACATTATTGGTAGTGTCTGCACCACAATGGTAGCCAGTTTGAAAATAAACATTCATACAAATATATAATTTTGTCTGTAGAGTGTATTAAATTCTGAAAACGATATGTATTTTGATAAACAAAAACATTATAATTTTTTAATGTGTGTACACACTTCCCCTGTATATATTCAAGAGTGGATTTATTACAGGTACCAGAAAGTGTACCAAAACAGCTGTCTGTATCTCTAAATGCTGCATTAAATGTTATTAGGCCATCCTCTATACGCTTGTTTGCTTCATGCTCTTGCTTGATGGGGTTGGGGCCATCCCAGGTTAGTGGTCCCAGAGATATCATCATGCATAGAGCTAACCATATCCACCAGTGCTCTCCATCATTGGCAGTCCCATGCCAGCCTCTCTGCATACTCCAAGGTGACGTTGAGCCGCTGAAGATCTTCCCCAATCACATCCAGTCAGGATGATCTAATGAGAGATAGACGACATGTCCACACCAGCGCATGCAACAGAAAGCTATGAAGTGGGAGGCTGATGCATGCATGCATACAGTTCTTTGCTTGAAACATGATGATACCATCTGATGTTCTTGATGGTCCCCAGGGCTCTGCTATCAAAGCCATTGATCCTCTTTGCCAGAGTTTTTGAGAGGAATAGAAGGTATATTTAAAGTTACTGTTACACTGTTTAATAAACGTTATAAATATATTTCCTTTAGAAACAGTGAAGGACTTTTTTTTTTCCAAGTTTAGAGATAACGGCTTTACTTATTTTAGTAGGAATAGATTAAAAGAGTTTGGTTAATGTTATCATTAATAATGAATCACATGGTTCAGTGGTTAGAGAGTTGGGCTCAAAATCATGAGGTAGTGAGTTCGATTCCTGGACCAGGATGTGTATTGTGTTCTTGGTGCAATCCCATGGTCATTCATGACAAAAGGGGTCCTACTTTAGAGTGGAAGAAATTTAAACACATTAAGGTTAGCCCTACAGGTGGTAATTAAATGCCTTTATTTGAAGAAATATATCTGTCTTCATGTGAATTTAGTTTTCTTAGTGATTTACACCAAATGAAAACAATAGGTTTAGTCAAACAACTTGGTGGTTGCCACAGATATATTGATGATATTTTTATTTCCTTCAGGTAGATGGTCCTGTTTGATCTGAAGGCAGAAACTCCATAAGATGTATCTGGTATACACTATGGACACATAAGCGGTGCAGCAATTTCAGGGGAAGGTTAACAGGAAAAATAGTTTTTGTGTGTGAAAGATGCACAGGCATAATTAACACTAGAATTGTACAGAAAATGGATTCCATCACATGCCGAGGAGAAAACTAGAAGTAGTCGATGGCTTCCGTTACCTAAGTGATCAAGTCAGTAGCGGGGGTGGATGCTCCGAGAGCATAGATGCTAGAATAAGAATAGGCTGGGCAAAGTTCAAAGAGCTCCTACCCCTGCTGGTAACAAAGGGTCTCTCTCAGAGTGAAAGGCAGACTATGATGCCTGTGTAGGCTTGTAAGAAATGAAGCTTGCATGCTTTGCCGGATGTGTAATGTTAGCGTGCATGCACAGCAGTGTGTAAATATTCTGAGAGAAAAGTTATGTGACACTGGCATTGGCCATGATTATGATTTCACTTGGCTTGATGGGTCTTCTAAGCACAGCATATCTCCAAAGGTCTTGGTCACTTGTCATCGCCTCCATGAGGTCCAACATTCAAAGATCATGCTTCAACACCTCATCCCATGTCATCTTGGGTGAACCTTTTTTTCACAGGTTTCCTCCACCTTTAGAATGCAGTACATCTTCACACAGCTGTCCTTGTCCACATGACCCATACTAGCACAGACATCTCTCTTTGACGCTACAACTTTTCTCTTTGACGCTACAACTTAAAAATGAAACTGTTGTATTTTTGGAAAGAATTAAAAGATTAATCAAAGATATGAAGAAAGAAGTTCATATTAAGTGCACTGGTATGGCCATGCGATGCAGATGGATGAGGACAGTTGTATAGAGAAGTGCCATTTGTTAAAAGTGGAAGGAACCTGTGGAAGATGAAGACCTAGAAAGGCATAGGACAAAGTGGTGAAAACTGATCACAAGGTGTTAAGCTTCTTGGTGGAGATGGTGGGGAACTGAGATGAATGGCAATATGCTGTGCTTGAAAAGATCTGTCCATCTCAACTTCATTAAGGTTCTGTCAAGCCTCCCCCAACAACTCATCTTCTAACACACACTCTTCCATCAATCCTATTTCTTTCCCCTCTGCTGAACTGATATCCTCTGTGTTCAACTTATTCCCTATCTCTACTCATCTCTCACACTATGTTCACTCAGCAGATTTCTCTACAAATCCACCTTTTCTGCTCCTCTATTCACCTTGTACCTGTACCTCACATCTCTTTCTTGGCAGGCAAGCCATGTCTACACCTCATCACCAAGACACCTACTCCATGTCTGCACCTATATATCATTATTATCATTACCATAATTTAATGTCTATTTCCCATGCTTGCATAGGTTGGATGGTTTAACAGGATCCAGCAAGCCACAGAGCTGCATCAACTTCCAGTGTCAGCTTTGGCTTGGTTTATATTGGCTGGATACCCTTCCTAATGCCAACCATTTACATTGTGCACTGGGTGCTTTACTTGTGCAACTAGCTGCAAAGTAACATGAAAGACAGAAGAGGAACAGCAAAAAAAAAAGAAAAACAAGAAAGCTATTACTACTGGGTGGGGTGGAATGAGGGTATTATGAACCCTTGGAACATTGGGCCTCATGGAGGCAATGATAAGTGACCGAGACCTTTGGCAATATGCCATACTTGAGAAAACCCATCAAGCCAAATGAAATTGTAGTTATGACTGATGCCAGTGTCACATAACTGGCACATAAAAAGCATCCATTACACTCTTGGAGTGGTTGGTGTCAGGAAGAGCATCCAGCTGTAGAAACCCTGCCAAATCAAACTAGAACTTGGTTCAGCTTGCCAGCCCTGGTCAAACCGTCCAACCCATGCCAGCATGGAAAGGGGACATGAAATGATGGTGATGATGGTGGGGGGCTTTATGCCAGATATTAAAGTCTGATAGAAGGAGAAGCACAGGTGTGTTGTTACTGCCACCACATATCATAAAGGGATGAGAGCAGTTAGGAAGGAGATAAAGACAGGAGTGATGGAGTGCCGGGTCAAACACTTCAGGTGCAAGAAAGTGAGTGTATCAAATTCACTCACAAGGCATTGGTCAGCTCCAGGCCACAGAAGAAATCACTTGCTGAAAGTGTAACGCATAGGGAATGAACCTGAATCCTCATGATTAAGAAGTGAACTTTTTAACCACATGGTTATTTATACATATAAAAAAAAATTATGGAACACAACAAATCACATGATTGCCAACATGGACACAGTCCAATAACAGACACAAAACAGGTGCAAAGGCAAAATTCCATTCCGTGTGAATCTAGTTTAAACCAGTGTTAACTTACTCAACGTTGAGTGTCTTGAATTTTTTGGTGAAATTGTTGCCACCGTTTGTTTCATCATCAAGGATGATGGGACGCTTTTTGCGAGGTTGCGGCTCAGAGAGGGCGATCTTCTTGCGCTTCGATTCTTTGTATGAGATCACGCGGTAGGTTTCAGCCTGGGTGAGTGTCTTCAAGACTGTTGTGAATAAAATAACAATAATAATAATAATAATAATAATAATAATAATAATCCTTTCTACTATAGGCACAAGGCCTGAAATTTGAAAGAAGGGGATAATTGATTACATCATCCCCAGTACTTAACTGGTACTTAGCTTATTGACCCCAAAACGATGAGAGGCAAAGTCAACCCTGGTGGCATTTGAACTCAGAACAAGAAGACAGGCAAAATGCTGCAAAGCATTTCGCCTGGTGTGCTTAATGATTCTGCCAGTTCACCACATTGATAATAATAATCCTTTCTGCTAAAGGTACAAAGGCCTGAAATTTGTGAGGAGGGAACTAGTCGATAACATTGACCTCAGTACTCAATTGGCACTTAATTTATTGACCCCAAAAGAGTAAAAGCAAAGTCAGGCCTGGCAGAATTTGAACTCAGAATGTAAAGCTAGACGTAATGCTGCCGAGCATTTTACCGTGCATGCTACCAGCTATGCCATCTCACCACCTTTATAATATCAATAATAATAACAATCTTTTCTATCCAGGCAAAAGGCCTGAAATTTTAGAGGGTGAATCACATCAAGCCTGGTGTTTAATTCATACTTAATTTATTGAATCTGAAAGGATGAAAGACAAAGTTGATCTCAGTGGAATTTGAACTCAGAATGTGAAACCAAAAGAAATAGCACAAAGCATTTTTTGGCTGACATTCTAATGATTTAGCCAGCTCACTGCCTTCTTAATAAAAGTAATAATAACTATTCCTTGATGCAGTACCAGGCAGTAGCTTTCATGGCTTCTGATCTTCACTGACTGGAAGTGTCATCATGTACATTGTTTTCTCTTGGTATAAAAGATGGGTTTTACAGCAAATATTCTGCTCAATACCACAGATTTGCTTGTCAGTTGTTTGACCTTAACCAGCTGAGCATGTCCCCTGGTGGCTGACAATATACTTAGCAGTTCAGCAAAAGTGACTGATAGGATAAGTACCAGGCTTAAAAAAATAAACCCTGGGGTCAATTTGTTTGACAAAAACCCTTCAAGGCAGTGCTCCAGCATGGCTGCAGTCAGGTGACTGAAACAAGTAAAAGAATAAATTCACAACAGACTGCACTTCCCTCTTTGAACCCATTTTCAAGTGGAACGAGAAAATGTCGATGTTAAAAATCAGTGAAGACTTACCCATTCCTGCATTGTCTTTGTTGTGGAGGGCAACGTAGGCTGACGTGTCATTGATCCAGGATAATTGCACATTACCTGCCATGGAAAAAAAAAGAAATGAAATGGTTACACAACATCTCTCTAGTAACCACAGTTATACTGTTCCTGGAAGTGCAGTTGAAGTTGGTAAAAGGGAATCAACGGAATAAATGTAAATCGTAATATAAAAGCATTGTAATTTTCCAATTTCACAATTACTAATTTCACTGTTTTCTGCATTGAAAATAATGAAAAGGATTCTATGAAGGAGGGACTAGTGGAAGAAATTCTGTTTCTAAGAACAAGATGTTAGCAAATATCATATTTTCATTTAACCCCTATTCTATTTTCTTTCCTTTTTCACTGCTTTTGCAGATTCCCATGACTCTCTGTCACCATCCTATTCCATTATTATGGATTTGAAGTGGGAGCTTGAGTGAAATTTTCATTAACTGATTACACAACCATGGATGCCATCCCAATGGACACCACCATTATCAATGCATTGCAGTTACTCTCTTGATAGAGCTTGGTGATCCTGACCATCGATCTTCTAGGATTCCTCTGCTTAGCATCAATGTAAGAAGCACTCTCGACTCAGTTGAGCTCTTCCCCTGTCCCTTCACAATCTGCTATGCTGCTTTTGCAGATTCCCATGGCTGTCACCATCCAATTCCATTATTATGAATTTGATTTAGGAACTGGAGTCATAATGAATCTATCGTTAGCTGATTACACAACCATGGACACTGCTCCTATAGATGTGTTGGTGATCCTGACTGTGTTCAAACCATTATCATCACCACCCAGCAATTATGGGAGAATTATACTGACCCCACTGCTCCAATGGTACTTATTCTATCTACCCTGAAAAGATGAAAGGCAAAATCAACCTCGATGACATTTCAACTCAGAATGTAAAGATGGACAAATTGCCACTAAGCATTTTGTCCAGCATGCTAACGATTCTGCCAGCTTACCACCTGAAGGTCTTGAAATATTAATGGGTTAATGCGTTTAGGAATACTAAGGTCCAGAAATAAACATAAAAGATTAATTAGTAAATATGAAAAACCATTAATGAAAATAATCAAACTTGAATATAGTCGTGTCTTTAATATTAACATGATCATAAGCAAACTGTTCCTTATTTAAACAAATATATCTATGTATCTAAGTGTGTGTGTAGAGAGAGAGAGAGAGAGAGAGAGAGAGAGAGAGAGAGAGAGAGAAGAGAGAGAGAGAAAGAGAGAGAGAGAGAGAGATGTTAATAACTCACCAAAAGGCATAAAAAGCTGGTAGAGATCTGCTGCTTTCCATTCTTTAGGGAAGGTCACATGAAAGATATGGTCTCTGGTGGGTTGTACTGTAGTGAAATAGACACGTATGAATGCATGTAAAGGGCCATGGTTATATATGTAATGTATAAATGCAGACACACAGACACACACACTTATGAAGGTGGAGGCATGGTTGTGGAGTTAAGATGGTTACTTTGGAACAATATAGTTTAAGATTTGCAATTTGTCAATTGGTGTCTTCCACTAAAGCTGTGGATTGATTAATGCCTTGTGAGTGAATTAGTAGGCAGAAACTGTAAGAAGCCCATCACACACACATATAAAACCATCATCATGTAACATCCATTCTCCATGCTGGCATGGGTTGGACGGTTTGACCAAAGTTGGTAAGGCTAAGGGCCACACCAAGCTCCTTTGTCTGTTCAGCATGGTTTCTACAGCTGGATACACTTCCTAATGTCAACCTGTCCACAGAGTGTATGGGGTGCTTTTAACATGACACCAGCACCATTATCAATTCTGCTGTGGAAGACAGGTCTTCTTGAGTACAGCAATGTGCCAGATGTCTCAGTTCTTAGTCATCTCCTTCATAAGGCTCAGAGATGGGCCTTCAATACTTCATCCCATATCTTCCACAAGTTTCATCCACTTTAAATGATCAACACTTCTGCTGTAAGCAAATGTCTACGTCCATATGCATTCCGTAAGCAACTGTCTACATTCATACAAAATATATACCATAAACAGAGTTGTATAACATAGAGGACAACTGGAAGTTCTTATGGGACAACCTATTGAAGGTTATTGCAGACCAAATTTGAGGCTGAGGAAAAGTTTCAGCCAAATCAAGGTGATGGAACAGTGAAATCAACAGAGTCATATATATATATATATATATATATATATATATATATATATATATATATATACAAGTGCAGGTGTAGCTGTGTGGTAAGAAGCTTGCTTACCAACCACATGGTTCCGGGTTCAGTCCCACTGTGTAGTACTTAGGCAAGAGTCTTCTGCTATAGCCTCAGGCTGACCAAAGCTTTGTGAGTGGATTTGGTAGATGGAAACTGAAAGATGTACATATGTTTGTGTGTGTGTGTATATATATATATATATATATATATATATATATATATATATATGCGTGTGTGTCTTTGTGTGCGTATTTGTCTCACATCACTGCTTGACAACTGGTGTTAGTATGTTTATGTCCCCATAACTTTGCGGTTCAGCAAAAGGGAAGACAGAATAAGTGCCAGGATTAAAAAACTAAGTACTGGAGTTGATGATTCATTTGACTAAACTTCTTTGTGGCGGTGCCCTAGCATGGCCCCTGTCAAATGATTGAAACAGATAAACAATAAACAAATATATCTGACAGCCTTCCACACAATTTCTGTCTTTTAAAATTCTCTCACAAGGTAAGAGATTCATGTATAAGGAAAATGTAGGAGAGGACTAAGAAATGCATGGGCAGAAATAGTGAAGGCTGATCTTAGGATGTTAAACCTGACAAAGGTGAGAAAGGCATGCGATAAGTAGGAGGGATCTACGTTGGAAAGGAATCATGATGATATATAAATGGAGAAAAATGACCCATAGAAGCTAAATGTCACAAAGATGTTAAGAGTAAGCAACAAATGAGAGCAAGACACAGAGCTGGAGAAGGTCACCAGTCAAACTGCTACAAGTATGGAACCTCAGATATATGAAAGGTGAAATGTGGTGACAAAAAACAAAAAAACAAAATGGTCACTCACTGTCATTTCCTGTAACGTTGACGTATGGAATGTCTTGTACACGACTCATGAACAACCTAGAAAAGTAGAGAAAAAGGTGTTGGTGTGTTAGTGGTGGTAGCAGTGGCATTTGTAGTACTAGGCTTAGAAAGAACAAATCCTGGAGTCAATTTCTTCAACTAAAAACCTTTTAACCCTTTCATTACTGTATTTATTTTGAGATGTTCTCTGTGTTTCTTTCAATTAGTTTTAAATATAACAAAGAATTTAGTAAACTAACTGAGCTATCATTAAGCTAGTGTCAGGAACATAAATTGTGACTAAGGTTTGGTGGAAGATTTTAATTCAAAACTTATGAAAACAAGACATTTGTACTCAGATCCAAAGCTGGTTTCAGCCAGATTAGTAACGAAGGGGTTAAGGCAGTGCCCTAGCATAGCCGCAGTCAAATGACTGAAACAAGTAAAAGAATAGTAATGAAAGGGTTAAATCTACTGCCATATTTGACAGGTACTTTATTTCATCAGCCCCAGAAAGATGGAAGGCAAAGCTGGTCTTATATTCACATCTGGGGGGGGGGGGGGGGGGTTTATAGGCTTAACTTAATCTCAGTATTTGACTGACAGTTACGGGGTCCAGTAGTGAGATGTCAAACCTTAATAACTCCATCAGAATTTGAGGGCCCACAGAAGAGGAAAAGGGTTATAATTTGGAGATTTGGCTGCTTATTTAGCAGGCCAAACAACTGTGTAGAAATCCCCTTATTTTGTTAGTGTTGTCTAGTGATGGCGATAGTTGTATACTATTGTTAAAAGAAAACAAAAACTGAATATTTTGGAGAGAGAGAGATGGAGAGAGAGAAAAGATGGTGACAATGGTTAAGACAGGAAGAGCTAAGACAGACAGACAGAGAATGGATAAACACGGTACTTACTTGTTTTTGAATGGCTCCAACAAAGGTGACAGTGGTGAGAAGAGGGGGTATTTTGTACTGCTGAGTTTATCTGGTGAAAAGAGGACACAGACAGTTGAGATTACATACTTTTATCCTCAATTCTTAATTGGAAGGTAGGTGTAGGGAATTCTCCTTGCACCACCTCAAGGAAATTTCAGAATTCTATGGAAGCAATTTTGGAGAATCCAGTGGTGAGAAATCAGATTTAGATTGAGAAGTGTCGATCACTTAAAGTGGATGGAACTTGTGGAAGAAGGAGACCCAGGTAGACACGGGATGAAGTATTGAAGGCCCATCTCAAGACACTGACCTTATGAAGGAGATGACTAAGAACAGAGATGTCTGGCACATTGTTGTATTCAAGAGAACCTGTCTACCACAGCAGAATTGATAATGGTGCTGGTGCCACATAGAAAGCACTGGTGCCGGTGCCACATAGAAAGCACCTAATACACTCTGTGGAGTAGTTGGCATTAGGAAGGGCATCCAGCTGTAGAAACCATGCCAGAACAGACAATAGAGCTTGAAGCAGCCCCTGGTCTTACCAGCTCTGGTTGAAACGTCCAACCCATGACAGTATGGAAAACAGACATATGATGATGATGATAATTTCAATGGTCTTCCTGCATTTTCTTTTTTCACTAAAGAAATTATCATCATTATCATTATCATTTAACGTCCGTTGTCCATGCTGGTATGGGTTGGAAGGTGTGACCAGAGCTGGCAAGATGGGGTGGGGGCGGGGGTGTTGTACCAGACTCCTGCCTGATTTGGCATGGTTTCTACAACTGGATGCCCTTCCTAACACCAACCACTTCAAAAAGTGTGCTGGGTACTTTTGCATGGCACTGCATGGACACTTTTATGTGTCACTGCACAGGCACCTTTACGTGTTGCCACACAGGTGCTATTACGTGGTACCTGTGCCATTGGTGCTTTATACAACCAGAAGGATTGGTCTGAACACCTCTGGGTATGTACCATCTAAATTAATAATACATAAAGACACTAATTAAAGCTAAATTAATAATACATAATCAATTGCTGTTGATTATATGTCCTCATCACTATTTTACATTTGTTTCCCATGTTGGCATGGGTCAGATCAGTAGTCCTCAATCATCTTTTGCCTAAGGACCCCTTTGATATATATTTTATTTGGGTGGGACCTCGTAGCTATTCAATGTTTAAAAAAGTCCTATCATATTTTTCTGATTAATATTATCAAAAACTGCATAAAAAAATCATTAATATATTTTGTTTATTGTAGAAACACAACCAATTTAACAACAAAATCTTATAAGAACCCCTATAGACCCCTGAAAACCACAGGGTTCATTACAGTCTGGTCAGTTCTTACTTGAAGATGTGGTTCTCCAAACTACATGGGCTTGGGGGACCACATCTCAGTTGGTTGTCTTCCTTTTGACTTAGCTAGATGGTTTTCCTAACCCTGGGGCAATACTGTCTCATAACAACAGCGGAAGAGCAGTTTCCTTGTTCTCAATAAGATTAACCAATTAGCATTCAAATTTCTCAGTCGAATGTAATGCTTATTATTCACGTTGACTTAAATTAGTCAAGCTTTACCTTGTAGCTTTGAGTTTTTCAATGATGTGATTGTTTATTTTTAGAATAATATTGTCGTGTAGGTGTGAGAGGCCAGATCTGGCCAGTTTGAAGATAAAACAGAGAATATTTTGGCTGGATATGGCTGGTTTAAAAGTCAAAGAGTCATCAGGACTCTAGATGGCTTCACCAACCACTTTACAGAGTGTTCTGGGTACATGTTATTGTAGTACCAGCACTAGTGACATCACTATGAGCCCCTAAAACCCTCAGAGGGAGAATGGAAGAGAGGGAGAACAGAATAAAGGGTAAAGACCTTCGGTCATGAATGACCATGGAATTGCACCTAGAAAATTCCCCTGCAAGGCATAAGTCTGGGCAAGGTTGTTTATGGAAGACCAGCAGTTGCCCCTTGCATACCAGCCTCCCTTCTCTCCACGATACCCATGTTATCCAACGGGAAAGGATAAGGGGCCGATACAGCTTGGCACCAGTGACATTGCAACTCATTTCTACAGCTGAGTGAATTGGAGCAACATGAAATAAACTGTCTTGCTCAAGAGCACAACACACAGCCCAGTCTGAGAATTGAACTCACTACCTCATGATTGTAATTAATAATATAATGTTGGTTTTAAGTGATTAGATATTTAATTAATACGTCTACTCTAATATACTGTACTGTACATAAAATTTTGTTTCTTGTGAGGGGTGGGAAGAGGCAGAAATGGGGAACTAGTGAAGGGGAAAACTATAAAAGAAGGTGAAGAGGTATTAGGTTATCACTCTCTGTCTGTCTAACAGTATTGCATTAAAATGCAAGAAATAGCAGTAAAATCTCCCTCAAATCACATCCTTCTCTCTTAAAGGAAAAGGGCACATTATTCAAAGTGGTTCCTGATATGCAGAAAACATGAGATAGACTAGGTTGCAATGCTAGAAATAGCAGTCACATTTCCCTCAAATTACACCTTACAATCATAAATGATACACTGTAGTTACTGAAAGATTAAGAGACAGGATGGACATGGTTAGAATATCTTTGATCTTAAGACTACTTCATCAGAGCTGACCTGGGGTTAAACACGACAACAATAGACCGAAGGTGAGGTGTTATTGAAGCTACCCAGGATTAGAGAGAGTGAGATACATGCACGTAGACACACACACATACACACACATACTTACCCAGGTAGTTTGCCATTCCTATGAAACATAGCCCAGTGATGAAGGCATCATAGCCAGCCTCGTGAAGTTGTTGGTTTTCCAAATCATATTTTGGGAACTCTTCTGGTATGGCTGAAAATAGAGGAGAGGTCAGCAAAAGTCAGGGCGAGTAAGTGCTTATGTTTGTAAGTGTGTGTGTGTGTGTGTGTGTGTGTGCCAATGTATAGTTGCAAGTCAGTTTATGTTTAAGTATGTGGCTGTACATGAGCATGAGAGGTGGTAGTTGTGTACTTAAAGATGTATTTTGTTTCTCAATTGGACAAATAGGTTACTAAATATATCAGCTCAATAATAATAATAATAATAATAATAATAATAATAATAATAATCCTTTCTACTAAAGGTACAAGGCCTGAAATTTGTGGGGAGGGGACGAGTCAATTACATCAACCCCAGCACTCAACTGGTATATAATTTATCGACCCCCGAAAGGATGAAAGGCAAAGTCAACCTTGGCGGAATTCAAACTCAGAACGTGAAGATGGGTGAAATACCACGAATCATTTCATCCAGCAAATTAGCAATTCTGCCAGATCACAGCCTTGCAAATAATAATAATAATAATAATAATAATAATAATAATAATAATAATAATAATAATCCTTTCTGCTATAGGTACAAGGCCTGAGTTTTGAGGAATGGGAGTTTATCAATAACATCGACCCCAATACTTAACTGGTACTTATTTTATCAACCCTGAAAGAATGAAAGGGAAAGTCAACCTCAGTGGAATTTGAACTCAGAAACATAAAGATGAATGAAATGCTGCTAAGTGATGATGATGATGGCAATGGTGATGATTGATGATGATGATGATGACAATGGTGATGATTGATGATTACAATAACTAATTAATGATGATGATGATTGCAATGAAGATTACAACAATAGAGGTGGGTAGGAAGTGGTGAATACTTACAATATTCCACAGTTTTGAAGGGTTTCGTCTGTAGAATGTTGAGCAAGTCACCCAGAGAACTGCTAGAGACTAACTCCTGGATACAACAGGCAAAAGAATGAGACGGGCAGCAGGTGAGAAATGGGGCTTTAGGCATCAAATCATAGACTAATTAACACTTTCCACCATAAAATGATATCATTCCTTCTCCATATCAAAAGATAGAACTTATTAATGCTTCAGAGGTTTTCAAAGATCTTCAAGAGGGGAAATAATATACTCTGCTCTATTTTTGACCCCTTAAACATGGATGCTCTGTCAGAACAAACTATACTACAGGGTGTCCACAAAGTTTGGGTACATGAAGTAAATAAAATCATAACATAAACAATTAAATATAAGAAATAATAATTTCTTAAAGTATGTGTTAATTGGCATGTACCCAGACTTTGTGGAGACCCTGTACAGTAGATACCATGAGAGAAATTCTCATATTGGCCTTTTGGTGTAAAATGCCCTCTTGTTTATGTTGTTGGTAGGGAGATTAATTCCTACCATCTCCAGTGGCAGATCACATGATTTAGTCCATCCTTGATCTTGTCAATGATGGTTGCTCAACTGCTAAAGATAGCAGTGACTCCTCGCCAGTGATACACAGAAAAACAGTGCCTTAACATGTGCTTGGTGTCCTCAGTGAGTTTGTTAAATATATTTATCAGTAACAGAGACAATGTTAATATCAAGAGATAATGTTTATCCCCACTTACCGAGTGAGTTTGTTAAAAAAATTCTCCTCTATATACACTTCCACACACCATCACACACGTTATACATTGCATACAATCCACTATATACTCTGTTGTACAACATCATATTATACATACTGCACACAGTTCTCTCTGTACACCACAATACACCATTATACATTCTACATAACATGCAATCTTCTACATACACTATCACACACATACATTCCCAATAACCACCACACACACACACCAAATACTCACTCTGAATGGACTGGTGCTTGCCATGAGTTTTGTGTCGATCAAGTTGGGAAACTGCGAATGTAAGAAACCCTTAAACTCTTCATATTCCTGTAAGAGAGACAAAAAGGGGTTAGAGATGCATGTGTGCATGTGTGTGTTCTATCAAGGGTTTTGTTACAGAATTAATTCCGTTTCTGCCTAGCTGCCAGGAATGTGTTCAATATGTAAAATTGGTCCATCCAATAATGTTGTACTGCTAAACTTAGTGGCTATACAGGCAATGAGTACGTGAAGGTACATGGCCCAGTGGTTAGAGCATCAGGATCACACTTATGAGGTAGTGAGTTCGATTCCCCGACTGGGCTGTGTGTTGTGTTCTTGAGCAAGACACTTTATTTCACGTTGCTCCAGTTCACTCAATTGTAGAAATGAGTTGCGACATCACTGGTGCCAAACTGTATTGGCCTTTGCCTTTCCCTTGGATGCCATTGGTGGTGTGGAAAGAGGTGGTAACAATTCAAAATGAATTACTCCTTTGCAATCCCACCAGATAGAGAGAATTTTTTTCCCATGAAGTTCTCTTCTCTGTTGTGGTTGAGCTTTTTCCCTTTTACCAAGCCACTGTTTACAACATTTAACATTTCTATAGAAGATCCATTTTTCATCACCAGTCACAAGTCTATCCAAAAATGGTGAAATGAGTTCGCAAGAATGGAGAGAAAAGCAGATGTCAACTTGGGATTTGCGGTTGCTTTCGGACAATTCATGAGGAACCCATTTTCCAAGTTTAGGAACCTTTCCAAGTTGTTGAAGATGATGATGAACAGTTGTATGGTTTGAACTAAGCTTTATTGCCAATTCTTCAACTGATAATTTCTGATATTTTCTTCAAATAATGCCTGAAGGAGCTTATCATCAAACTCAACTGGACGTTCTGTTCGATCTTTATCTTCAAGGCTGAAATCTCCACTTCTGAATTTTGCAAACCATCTTCTGCAAGTTCTTTCATTCAAGCATTCTTTCCCGTAAACTGAGCGTATGTTTCGAGTCGCTTTGGCTGCAGAGTTTCCTTTTTTGTACTCATAAAGTATTATGTGCCTCAAATGCTCTTTCCATGTTAGAAAGAATTTTAATCAAAGAAATGTTAATTCTATTATTCTGCAAAATAATATCTAATTAGTTAGAATGTACACAAATGCATATAAATAATTTTTAATTTCATTAGACATTCTAAAATACTATTAAATTTCATTCAATTTTACAAAAGGTAAAATCGGACAGAACTTATGGGATGACCTGATACATCTCCATCATGAGAGCTCACAAACAAATAATTATGTACTTATATATATATGGCACTCAGTCAATTACAACAATGAGGCTTCCAGTTGATCTTATCAACAGAACAGCCTTCTCGTGAAAATTACCACGCAAATGGTTGAGCACTCCACAGACATGGGTACAGTTAATGTAGTTCTCAGGGGGATTCAGCATGGCACAGAATGCATAAAAGCTGGCCCTTTTGAATTACAGGTACAACTCATTTTTGCCAGCTGAGTGGAATGGAGCAATGTGAAATAAAGTGTCTTGCTCAAGGACACAATGCACTGCAGGGAATTGAACTCACGGCCTTAGAATTGTCAGTGGAGTGCCCTAACCACTAAGCAATACGTCTTTACTATACATATACTTACACACACACACACACACAATGACAATGAGGGTTCCAGTTGATCCAGTCAATGGAACAGCCTGCTTGTGAAATTAACGTGCAAGTGGCTGAGCACTCCACAGACATGTGTACCCTTAATGTAGTTCTGAGGGAGATTCAGCGTGACACAGACACAACTCATTTTTGCTAGCTGAGTGGACTGGAGCAATGTGAAATAAAGTGTCTTGTTCAAGGGCACAACACGTCACTGGGAATTGAACTTACAACCTTATGATTGTCAGTGAAGTACACTAACCACTAAGCAATGTGCTTTCACTATAATTGCACTCACACACACACACAGATGAAGTGGATTTGATATATGGAAGCTGAAAGTCTTGTGTGTGTGAGAGAGAGAGAGAGAGAGAGAGTGTTTGTCTTCTTGCTTTGACATCATGCAATTGTCGTAAATGAGTTTCACTGTCATTTCTAATCATTCATGAAAATATGTCCAGCCATAGGAAAATATTACCTAAGTTGGAAATAGGTGACAGTCAGAGGCAGGAAGAGTATCTGGTGAAAAGGTGTGATGTTGCTTTAGTGTGCCTCTTCAACCCATCCATTCATATTTCTATACAATGAAGTCATCCTCATTTGAGATGGTGAAGCAAGCAGTGATATTGTGATTTAAAGTTGGTTTGACTAACTATTTCTTGCAGGATAAAGGATCATGATACTCCCAGAGTCATATAGACTCATAGAGCTGGTTTCCCAGTTCCTGTGGTGCATATATATGCCACATAAAAAGCATCCAGTCTACAATGTGAAGTGATTAGCATTTGGAAGGGCATCCAGCCATCAAAACCATGCCAAAACTGACCTCACCTGTGCTGGTGCCACATAAAAAGCACTCAGTCCACTTTGCAGGGTGGCTGGTATTTGGAAGGGCATCCAGCCATCAAAACCATGCCAAAACTGACCTCACCTGAGCTTGTGTCATGTAAAAAGAACTGTCCGCTCTGTGGGGTGGTTGGTGTTAGGAAGGGTATCCAGCCATAAAAACAGACACAGAAGTCTGGTGTAATCTTCTGCTTGACTGGCACCTGTCAAACTGTCCAACCCATGCCAGCATGGAAGGCAGACATATTAAATAATGGTGATGATGATATATTCCTCCCTGAATGTGATGTTGGTCTGTTGCAGGATTACTCATTTTTGCCAACTGAATAGCAACTGACCACATGTAACCTCTCTCATGTGGAAAGCACATGGCTTAGTGGTTAGGGTATTTGGCTTACAATCGTAAAGTCATGAGTTCAATTTCCAGCAACATGTTGTGTCCCTGAGCAAGACACTGTATTTCACATTGCTCCAGTCCACTCAGCTGGCAAAAGTGAGTAGTACCCATATTTCAAAGGGCCAGCCTTGTTACACTCTATGTCATGCTGAATCTCCCTGAGAATTACATTAAGGATACACATTTCTGTGGAGTGTTCAGCCACTTGCACATTAATTTCAAAAGCAGACTGTTCCATTGATCAGATCGAGTGGAACCCTCTTTGTTGTGACCAACAGAGTGCCAGTATTGGTTCATGGACATGAATGTGTTGGGGTTCACTTGTATGAATAAATTCTCTGAGTTTTTACTCTGTTACAATGGAGGAACTTTAAACAGACATTAACTCACTCAGTAGGTAAACCTAGCTGTTCATTAGAAGAGCAATCAATACAAAGGACTAAAGAAGTCCATGGAAGGAGTGTTGTGATTGTTGTCAATATGGGCAACTAAAAGTCACATCACTTTTGTCCCTTGAAGATGGTGTGTATCCCAGGATGGCCACAAAGCAATGAAAGAAAAAAACAATAATACTGACCTGTGGCAGAGGAGAATGGAATTGGTGTAGAATATGAATGATGTCCAGTAACATGTTGTGTCCAACAACGACAGTGCCCTGGGTGAGAGAGAAAGTGAGAGATGAAGCATGGGTAGTTGTATGTGTGGTAGTAAGGGTAGTGGCAGCAGCATAGCATATACATATATATGTGTGTCCCCCCCCCAACAACAGGTACAGGTCCAAAATATATATATATATATTATATATATATATATATATATATATATATATATATATATATATATATAACAATACCACTTCCACTACTACATTTCCTACTTTCTCTCCACCAGAGAGCTACTGCTATTGGCTACTTATATACTACAACCACCACCACTACATCAACAGGGTAGTGTGTATAGGTAGATGTAGTAGTGGTGTTACTGTATAGATAAATGTACTGTTTAACAGGTAATATATAAGTAATATATTGTGTTCAATAGCAATAGATCCCTGGTGGAGAGAAAGTGGGAAATATAGTATAGGCGGTGGGTGGTGGTGGTGTATGCTAGTAAGTAACATATCCAATAACAATATTGCCGTACTGCAGAGACAAAGTGAGAAATGTAGTATAGGCAGTGGTAATGGTGTACATGTAGTAGAGCTAGTGGTGATGTATATGATGTAGTAGATAATGGTGATAGTGTACATGCTGTAGTAGAGATAGTTGTGATAGTGTACATGTAGTAGAGATAGTGGTAGTAATGTACATGTTGTAGTAAAGACAGTAGTGGTAGTGTACATGTTGTAGTAGAGATAGAGGCACATACATATATATAATGTGTCCAACAATGATTGCAGTGTAGTAGAGAAAGTAGATGTAGTCTAGGCAATAGTAGTGGTGTATATGTAGCAGTAAAAGTAATAGTGGTATAGTGTACATGTCCAGTAGCTTTGTGTCCAACAATGATAGCACTCTAGTAGAGAAAGTAAATGTGGTAGAGGTAGTATAGGCGGTAGTATTGGTGAATATAGTATGGCACCACTAGAGAAGTAGTGGTGACATAGTGCAGGTAGAGGTGGTAGTATATGTATGTTGTAATAGAGTTAGTGATGATGTATGGCTGGTAGAAGTAGCAATGTAGTAGTGGTGGTGGTGGTGGTGATATATGGACGATGGTTGTTGTAGATACTTACACTGCTAGATATTAACCTGATTATCTTGCTGAAACCCACAGCTTGGTCAAGTTTTGTCTGAAAAAGATGGACAGAGCTTTCAATATCACCATTAGCCAAACTGTGGCTAAATATACACACAACATGAATCATATCTATTTATTGCCTTCTCTCCCTCATTCTCTCTCTCTCTCTCTCATATATATATATTGTTGTACTTGGGGATGGTCATGTTGCCAGTTTAGCCAATAAAAACACACGCACCATATATTTGGTGTTAATTTGCTTCAGCTTTATTTTACATTAATCGTATTTCAGCCAGAGTTCATTCATCACACTTCTGTGACCTCATCAGTGGTCCTTTGCTTTCTTCTTTCTTATATGTGTGTTTTTCCTTACTAACGATCAGCCATTTTTCAGCCATGAAAAATGGCTGATCGTTAGTAAGGAGCAACACACAAATAGGAAAGAAGAAAGCAAAGGACCACTGATGAGGTCACAGAAGTGTGATGAAAGAACTCTGGCTGAAATACGATTAATGTAAAATAAAGCTGAAGCAAATTAACACCAAATATATGGTGCGTGTGTTTTTATTGGCTAAACTGGCAACATGACCATCCTTAAATACAACAATATCTGTTTCAACACACGATTTCACATCAAGAATCTTGCAAAACGAATATATAAATGTATATATATATATATATATATATATATATATATATATATAAATATATAGTTCAAATATACAGGAGGTAAAAGATGAAGACAGGTGAGGGAACAACAAGCAGATGTATTAGTTTAACATTCAGAAAGAATGGAAAAGCCATTGACGTTTTGAGCCTATGCTTTCTGACAGAGAAGATTAAGAGGAAAAAAAAAAACAGATAAAAAAAATGTATAGGGATTAACCATGTGTGTGTGTGTCTTTGTGTCTGTGTTTGTCCAACTTACAAACCAATGTCAGTCGGTTTATACACCGATAACTTAGTGGCTCTGCGAAAGAGATGATAGAATAAGTACTAGGCTTTAAAAAATAAGTCCTGGAGTTAATTTGTTTGACCAAAAAACCCTTTAAGGTGTTGCTCCAGCATGGCTGCAATCAAATGGCTGAAACAAGTAAAAGAGTAAAACTTTTCCCAGTCAGCATGGTCTACCATGCTGACTGGGAAAAGCAGCTGAAAGAGTTGCAGTACGGCAATATTGTTACTGGGAAAAGCAGCTGAAAGAGTTGCAGTACGGCAATATTGTTACTGGGAAAAGCAGCTGAAAGAGTTGCAGTACGGCAATATTGTTACTGGGAAAAGCAGCTGAAAGAGTTGCAGTACGGCAATATTGTTACTGGGAAAAGCAGCTGAAAGAGTTGCTTGCCAGAGGAGTTAAGCTGGAAGCCAGGAGGAGATGAAGAGCAGTGATTTGGCCACCTCTGCTGACCCACCAAAGGAGGGTGTTACAGCTCAAGGTCAAAACACCCGATGAACTGTGGGCACTGTCTGATAACATCAGTTCCTCCTGGCCAAAGCTCCATTCACTTTGGTGAGTGGAAAAGATGAAGGTGTTATTAACATAACACATCTTATCACACACAATGAGAGATAGATAGATAGTGTGTGTGAGAGAGAGAGAGAGAAAGAGAGATATTAGCGACAGAGACAGTATTAATATCGAGAGATAATATTTATCCTCACTCAAACCTGGATGTTCTGTCAGAATAAACTATGCTGTGGTAGTTTTTGAATTGCTAGCAGGGAGATAAATCACTGCCTGACACCAGCAGGGATTTATCTCCCTTTCTGGGGTGAGTCACTAGAGTAGCAGTGACTCATCTCCTCGCCAGCAATATAAATAGAAAAACAGTGCTAGAACAGGTGCTGGTGTCGCGATTAGCCAGTGAGGCTGTTAAGATATATGTATTAGCAACAGATGCAGAGTCAATACCGATAGGTAATATTTATCTCCATTTAAATGTGGATGTTCTGTTAGAATAAATTTTACTGCAGTAGATATCATGTGAGAAACTCTTATATTGGCTTTTGGTGCAAATGCATTCCTGTTTATATTGCTAGCAGGGAGATAAATCCCTGTCACCTCCAGTGTGATGATCACCAGATCACTCTCCTTGGTTTTGTCAAAGATGGACGCTCGACCACTAGAGATAGCACCAACTCATCTCCCCACCAGTGATTAGAAAAACAATGCCAGAACAGATGAACAGACACACAGACAGATATACAAATAGAAGAAAAGAGCACTCATATTGCATAAAGTTTATATTCATATTAACAGTTTTACACAGCATCTCATTAGCCTCCTGAATGCTTGGCTGCTAATTTTCTAAGTGACAAGGCTATCAAAGTTTTTAAGCAAGGTTTGTTACCAACTGGTGATGGAATCAATGGCTGCTTACTGGTACTTGGTGAGAGACAACTTTAGAGAGACTTCGTTTCAGTGGGTAGTCTCTTTTGTTCTAGTTAAGGATTCTTGTATCAAGAAACGAGGTCTCAGCAAAGAATGTAATGGCAAAGTTATGGAAGGTATTAACAGCTTATAATGATTTACAACTGGTCCTGTTGGTGGCAAAATGGATGACAGTTCAGTTTTCATGTAAAGGAAACCAATGAACTGTTGATATGTACAAAGACAAGCATACAAGAACTTTTATTCTTTTACTTGTTTCAGTCATTTGACTGCAGAGCCATGCTGGAGCACTGCCTTGAAGGGTTTTACTTGAAGAAATTGACCCCATGACTTATTCTTTGTAAGCCTAGTACTAAAGTAAGTACTATCAGTCTCTTTTGCCAAACTGCTAAGTTACAGGAACATAAACACAGACAGATAAATACAGGGTGCAGTGAATCAATTACACAAAAATGAAAATAACACTGACATCTCTTTTTAACAGGTATATTTACCAAACTTACATAAAAATATCTTGAAATACTAAAGAGTAAATTTATTCAATAAAATCGCCATTGGCTTCAACCATGGCCTCCAGACGACTTTGGAATCTCCTGCAACTCTTCTGGATGGTCTCCTTGTTTAAGTTGGTGAATGCTGCCATAACCATTGCCTTCAGTTCATCTTTGGTGTTACAAGGAGTTTTGTTGGTCTCTCATTCAGCTGTGCCCCACACAAAATAATTGAGGGGGTTGAAGTCTAGGGAGTTAGGTGGCCAGATGTTAGGGGTGATGTGGTTGCAGAAATTGTCTGACAGCCATGACAGGGTTCTCCTGCATGTGTGGCATAGTGCAGAGTTCTGTTGCCAGACATAGGGTCTTCCAACAGCCACCCTCTTGACTAAGGGTAGCACTACCTCCCCCAGGTGCTTGATATAGACATCCGTGTTGAGTCTGAGGCCATGTGGGAAGATGAATGGAGGCATAATGTTGCCCTCACTAGTGATCACTCCAAACACCATGATGGTGACTGGATGTTTGATCTTTATCACTCTTGGTACACTGCACTGTCCTCAGATTGACACTCAAACACTCTGAAATGTCCGTATTGGATTTAATGCTATGCAGTACAGCATGTTCTTTCCAAATTTCTGGCAGAGTGAATTGCACCATGGTCCTGACCCTACTATACTGTGTAGTCAACAAAATCAAAAGCAATCAATGCACATGCATGAAATTAAAAATATAAAATGGTGACATTTTAACCATCGCACCCTGTATATCATCATCATCATCATCATCACCATTTAATGTCTGCTTTCCATGCTGGCATGGATTGGATGGTTTTTTGACTGAGGACTAACAAGCTAGTAGGTGGCACCAGGCTCATATATATATATATATATATATATATATACACACACACAACAGGCTTCTTTCAGTTTCTGTCTACCAAATCCACTCACAAGGCTTTGGTTGGCCCAAGTCTATAGTAGAATACATTTGCTGAAGGTGCCACGCAGTGGGACTGAACCTAGAACCATGTGATTGAGAAGCAAACTTCTTACCACACAACACATGTTAGCATATTAGTTTCAAATTTTGGCACAAGGCTAGCAACTTCGGAGGAGAGAGTAAGTCAATTATATAGACCCCAGTTACTTACTTTATCAACCCCAAAAGGATGAAAGACAAAGTCGAATTTGAACTTGGAACATGAAGACAGACAAAATACCATAAAGCATTTTGTCCAGCATGAAAATTTCTCCAGCTCACTGCCTTGAGAACTTATAGCATATTAACAGCTAATCTATAAACTTATAAATGAAGGCACATGGCTCAGTGGTTAGAGCATTGGGCTCACAGTCACAAGGTAGTGAGTTTGATTCCTGGACAGGGCCATTTGTTGTGTTCTTGAGCAAGACACTTTATTTCATGTTGCTCCAGTTCACTCAGCTGTAGAAATGAGTTGCAACATCATTGATGCCAAGCTGTATTGGCCTTTATCTTCCCCTTGGTTCGAATTGGTGGTGTGGAGAGGGGAGGCTGGTACGCACGGATGATTGCTGGTCTTCCATAAACAACCTTGCCCGGACTTGTGTCTCAGAGGGGGAATTTTCCAGGTGCAATCCCATGGTCATTCATGACTGAAGGGGGTCTTTACCCTTACCCTTTACCATCATCATCATCATCATCATCATCGTTTAACGTCCGCTTTCCATGCTAGCATGGGTTGGACGATTTGACTGAGGACTGGTGAAACCGGATGGCAACACCAGGCTCCAATCTAATTTGGCAGAGTTTCTACAGCTGGATGCCCTTCCTAACGCCAACCACTCAGAGAGTGTAGTGGGTGCTTTTACGTGTCACCCGCATATCTACTTATAAAAAAAGGAAGTTTGTTTGTGCATTGACCACTTATAACACTAAAATAAAATTGTGTGTTTATAACTAATCTACAGAGATATTGAGCATGCTGGCGGTGAGCTGGCAGAATCGTAAGCATGCCAGGCGAAATGTTTAGCATGTTGGAATAAAACATCATAGGGTGACTACTGGATCATTTTTGATCATAAGTGCTGGAAAAAGACTAACTGACAACTGATGCTAGATACTAACCACTATATATTAGATAACGTAGTCTCAGCTATACTATGTCTATATAGAAGATAGGGTTGTCACAGCAGGAATCATTTTTGATCATAGGAGTTCTGGATCATGTTTGACCTGAGGCTAAATAACAACAAGTAGAGCTTACCAGTTCTGTAGAATACTTCTCATTCTCTTTCTTCTTCAGCTCTTCGTCACTTGAGATTTTGGTTACCACAATGAATCTTTCCTTGCGTTCTCCAGTTTTTGTCTCCAGATGAATACTGTTGGAAAACCTGCAATAACACACACAAATATACACAGACTAAACAAACTTAAACCCTTTTAGCATTCAAACTGGCCATCATCATCATCGTTTAACGTCCGCTTTCCATGCTAGCATGGGTTGGACGATTTGACTGAGGACTGGTGAAACCGGATGGCAACACCAGGCTCCAGTCTGATTTGGCAGAGTTTCTACAGCTGGATGCCCTTCCTAATGCCAACCACTCAGAGAGTGTAGTGGGTGCTTTTACGTGTCACCCGCATGAAAACGGTCATGCTCGAAATGGTGTCTTTTATGTGCCACCCGCACAAGAGCCAGTCCAGGGGCACTGGCAACGATCTCGCTCGAAAATCCTACGGGAGCCAGTCAGGCGGTACTGGCAACGGCCACGCTCAAAATGGTGCATCTCATGTGCCACCCGCACAAGAGCCAGTCCAGGGGCACTGGCAACGATCTCGCTCGAAAATCCTACGGGAGCCAGTCAGGCGGTACTGGCAACGGCCACGCTCAAAATGGTGCATCTCATGTGCCACCCGCACAAGAGCCAGTCCAGGGGCACTGGCAATCCAGCCAAAATATTTAACCTGTTTTATTTTGAAACTGGCCAGATCCAGCCTCCCACCTCAACCCTACAATGTCATTCTAAAACTAAATAACCACATCACTGAAATTTCAAAGTTATGAGATTGAACATGATTAATTAAAAACAATATAAATAAACAAACATTACATTTGACAGAATAATCTGAATACTAAAGGGTTAAACCCTAAACCCTAACCCTAACCCTAACTATAGTGCTCTCAGCTCTAATGCTAATCCTGCAGTTAACCCCCAACCCTAACTATAGTGCTCTCAGCTCTAATGCTAATCCTGCAGTTAACCTCCAACCCTAACTATAGTGCTCTCAGCTCTAATGCTAATCCTGCAGTTAACCCCCAACCCTAACTATAGTGCTCTCAGCTCTAATGCTAATCCTGCAGTTAACCCCCAACCCTAATACTAAACATAACTCTATTCTGCTTTTTCTATGACTTTTCGGATTCACCTAGCCCTTTTCCCATTTTTGTTGAGAGGAAGGGCATCCAGCTGTAGAAACTCTGCCAAATCAGATTGGAGCCTGGTGTTGCCATCTGGTTTCACCAGTCCTCAGTCAAATCGTCCAACCCATGCTAGCATGGAAAGCGGACGTTAAACGATGATGATGATGATGATGATGATGATGATGATGAAGGTAGATCATAAATGTTGTGGTTGTGATCAAGGGCCTACAATTGTAGTTGGATAACTCAATATACAGTAGACTGTGCATAATTAATTTGTGTTTAAATTTGTTTTTCAATGCTAGCATGAGTTACATGTATATATCAGTGAAGCCCTTCTAGTCACTAACCCTTACCTGACTTCCAAGTAGGGATCTCTTATTTCATGCCTTTTTGAAGGTACAAAACCAGCAGAGATTTGTTGATAGGGGAAATGAGAAGAGTGTCACCACTTCTAGCTCAGGATTTTCAGGGAAGGGTAAATGTTAACAAATACAAACACACACACAGAGGCTTCTTTCAGTTTCCATCTACTAAATCCACAAAGATTTGGTCAGCCTTGATATTCTTTTACTTGTTTCAGTCATTTGACTGCGGCCATGCTGGAGTACCACCTTAAAGGGTGTTTTAGTCAATGAAATCAACCCCAGGACTTATACCTCGAAAGCATAGTACTTATTCTATTCATCTCTTTTGCTGAACTGCTAAGTTACAGGGACGTAAACACATCAACACTGGTTATCAAGTGGTGATGGAGAGACAAACACAGACACAAAGATGCACACACACACACACATATATATATATATATATATATATGATTATACACAGTGTGCTTCTTTTAGTTTCCAGCAACCAAATCTACTCACAAAGCTTTGGTCAGCCCGAATTTGTAGAAGAAGACACTTGCCCAAGGTGTTATACAGTAAGACTGAACCTGAAACCATGTGGTTAGGAAGCAAGCTTCTTACCACACAACCAACCTGTGCCTGATATATAGAAAATTCTTGCCCAAAGTGATGCGTAGTGAGATTGACCCCAATATCACAAGGTTGGAATGCAAACTTCTTAACCACCCAGCCATGCATATAATTAATTATTTCCATTCCCAAAACATGCAGAGTTATGCAAAATAGCTTCTTTTGTTGCTGTTGAGTCCCAGCTTGCATTTGATGTAAATGACTATAAGTTATTGATCTCTCCATGGACAGGAATTGAAGGTATTTGTTCCCTGATGAATCTCCAAATAGAGATGACATCAGGACAATCACCAGATTTGTCACTCCATGCAAAGGTAGGAACATTTGTTTACATTTCTCCTGCAGATTATCCAATAAATGTGTTGTCTATAATATAAATCCCATTCTGTCTGTGTGTGTATGTAAAAGATTATAATGGCTGTATTTTTCAACTGATTTTCTCCAAACTGAAACATACATTGCTTGTGTTTCAGGGATGGTTTTAGACTCTTAAAATTTTTCACATAATGAGTAACGGCCCCCCTGGGTTATGTGAAGGGAGGTAACTCTTTGCAAAGTAACTTTCAGAAAATGATTGTCTCCCTTAAATCCATTGGTCATAAAAATTATTTAAAATATTGCTTTTCATAATATACACGTCTTCGAAAGTTTAAAAAAATATTTACTTCTGGTTCTCTAGCGTCAGTAACGTCTATATCTCTATATCTATCTGTCTGTCTACATCTTATCTATCTATTTGTCTAACTTGCTAGCTCTTTCTCTACCCTATCTCTCTATTTCTCACTCACTCTATTTTCACTTTCATTTTTTTTAAACGCTATTGTTTTCTCTTTAAGTTCAATCGCTATTGTTTTCACTGTAAGTTTTCAATCGCTATTTACAAATAACAATGACAAATTACTGACAGAAAGAAGTTCACAATTACTGATGAAAGTAACTTCATACATAATTTGCCGACAGAAGTAACTTCATAAAATTTCACCTCAATCTGTACACTTAGCTAATTTGCCTAAAAATTTCTTATTTACTTTTGCAACGGTTTTGTGTTTCTCTGTTAACAGCTTTTTTTTTTGGTTCCTTTGATAATGGCTCTTTGGTTCACTGACAAATTTTGCTTCAACCCATACAATTCTTTATTTTCCGTAAAAATTTCTTATTTACTTTCTGCCCATCATATTAAGAAATATAATTTCCGTTACCAAGTTATTTTCATTGTTTACTGTCTTCTGCACCCGTGTATTTCTGTATACATATATAACCATGGCTAGAAGGAAAGTGTCAAATTTGTCTACAATGTCAAGGTCAGCCAAAAGAATGTCTTAGTCCAGGGAAAGAGAAACAGCTGCAGAAAGGAAAGCATACCAAGAAATACCAGACTGTGCACTACAAAAGCCAGAGCATCTCAAAGTGATGAATAGAGATATGCACGGCTGACAAGGAACAGGATCTCCACTGCAGAATGAAGAGCAGTTGCACCAGCTCATAGAAGCAACTTCTATGAAGCAGCTTTCAATTATTGTCCAGCAGTTTATTATGCAGATGACACTAGAGTTTCCATTGGTGTAATGACAAATGAGTGGATACATTGTAAAGCAAGGAAGTGGCCAGGAGAGACACCCGCGCTGTGCTGCAGTGGTGGAAAGGTTAAATACCCTGCAATTTCCCAACTTCCAGAGCCATTGAAGAAACTGTTGTCGTCAACTAACCAAGCACTTCCAAAATTAGACAATACAACGCTGCACTACAGATGACATCATTTGGAGTCACAAGAGATGAAAACTGAGCCAGGATTCATGCAAATTTTCAAGATCCAAGGTCAGATTTATCAACAGATTGGCTCTCAGCTACCTCTGTCAAATGAATCACTAAAATCGGCCTTTCATTGTTTATAATCTGTACCTATGTTTTGGTTACGAAATCAGCTACACAAAACGTGTTTTGAATTACATGTATTTACTTTATATACATATATGAGTTGAAAACTTTCTTTTCACATTTCACTTAACGTCTATGTTCCATGCTGGTATGGGTTGGGGAGTTATTAATGTAGAAAGTTGGTATCTCAGCTACTAGCAGTTGAAACCTGCGTATTCTAGACAGCATTTTAAAATTTCCTTATTCTCTTTGACCCAGACAACACTGGGTATTTCTGCTAGTACATAATGAATTAACAACATTGTGAACAAACACAGGGTTATGCAAATTAGAGCAACCATTTCAGCTGAGTTCTGGATTGTGTTTAGTATAAATAACCAAAATTCATCATTCTCTCCATAGATAGGAAATGAAGTTATTCTCTGATAAAGTAGTTAAAAAAATCCAAATATATTCTGTCCACAGAGAACTCTAATGAAACATTTGTAAGTATTTCTTCGTCAAATATCAGATTATGCAATATATACTGAGTTGTACATAATTAATCAATTAATTAATTAAATCACTTACTTATTTCTGAGGGTTTGATAGAGAAGTTTTCTCTGGAATCCGTTGCAAGGAGGAAGATCCAATACTGTTTCTTTAGAGTTGTCCACAAATGTCTGGACACTTTCACTAGAAAACATATCAAGAATAAAGAAATTAAAAATGAACAGTGTACAGGAGAGAAAGAGATTATCATCATCTCATCATCTTTTAGCATTTTATTGAAAACTTTCCAAGTCAAAAACTCACTCTAGTAATGATTGAGCAGAAAAATACTTTAAAATGGGTTTGATATACAAATCTTTATTATATTGTCTATACCGGTGGTTAGATTATGGCTGATATGCAGTTGTTAATTCATCAGTGGTTTAACATCCACTTTTCCTACAAAACAGTTGACCAAATTTGTGGTTGGTGCAAAGTCCCATCCAGACCCATGGTGACATCTTGGTGGAATAGTGTAGTACACAGGAACATTAGAGCAAAGAAACAAGACTGAGAAAGTGGTTGTAGCAGAGAACTATGTCAGGTAGTTAGAAGGGAAGCTAGGAGACAGGTATATTTAGTCAGGGAAGAAGCAGAAAAGAAGTTAGGCAATGTTCTGTAGTGCGAGCACCAAAGACTTAAGGTGTTTCAGATTGCAAGATAGTGTTTCAGAGAAAAATCATGATGTTGTAGGAGACAAGTGTGTTTACATGGATGATGGTTCATTTACAGTTAGTGATTCTAAAAAGAAAGAGGCTTGGAAATGCTACTATGAAAGGTTGCTAAACGAAGAGAATGCATGGGAGAAGAGGAGTCTGCCTAATGTGAACCCAACAGAGGGGGCAGTTATCTGAATTGATAGTAGCTTGATAGATAAAGGAATTAAGAATATGAAGACAGGGAAAACCCCTGGCCTGTCAGGAATCACTAATGAGGTGCTTAAAATGTCTAGTGGAGTGGGATATAGTCTAGTCACCCAAACGGTTAATAAGGTTGCCCACAAGGGAGTCGTACCCAATAACTGGTGTAGCAGCATTATAGCCAACTGCTACAAAAGTAAAAGTAATGCATTTGACATAAATAATTACAGAGATATCACACTGCTGGACCAGGTCATGAAAATTACAGAGAGGGTTATAGCTCAGCTAATTAGGAAGAGAGTTAACGTTGACGAGATGCAGTTTGATTTTGTGCTAGGGAGAAGCACTATTAATGCTATTTTCCTAGTGAGGCAGCTGCAGGAGAAGTCCTTGGCCAAAAAGAAACCTCTGTATTTGGCTTTTTTTTTATATGGAGAAGCCTTTGACATAGCTCCCACTCCTTTATCCAGTGGTCAATGTGGAAGCTAGAGATAGAAGAATGGTTGGTGAGAGCTGTACAAGCCATGTACAGGGATGTTGTCAGTAGGGTGGAAGTTGGCAATGAGCATAGCAACAAATTTAGAGTACAGACACCAAGGATCAACTCTCAGCTTCCTCTTGTTCATCACAGTCCTCCAGGCCATAACAGAAATTTAAAACTGGCTGCTCTTGGTAACTCCTCAATGCTGATGACTTTGTTCTTCTAGCTGAATCACTATCAGAACTGGAGAAGAAATTGCAGGAGTGGAAGCAAAGTCTGGAATGAAAAGGCCTCGGAGTTAAGTCCTTGTAAGTAGGAAAACAGACAAATTATTAATCCCTTCAGAGAGATGGCCCTGCTTTATATATAAAAAAGGTGTAGGTAGAAATTCCATATAGTGAACCCAGTGCAAGCTGTAGACACATAGGAGGTGCAGTGGTATAACTGGAAGGTTAATGGAGAAAGTAGTCTTTGTGTGTGGCAGATATG
This sequence comes from Octopus bimaculoides, assembly GCF_046866305.1. NCBI lineage: Eukaryota > Metazoa > Mollusca > Cephalopoda > Octopoda > Octopodidae > Octopus > Octopus bimaculoides. The sequence continues at coordinate 10,125,512 of NC_142956.1, forward strand.
AAGGTACAATAAACACTAAGAATGTTCAGAGAATAGACTTCCACAAATACCCAATGGTACCCTTAGAAGTAGTAGGTAGCTTCTGTTACCTAGGTGACCAAGTTAGCAGTGGAAGAGGAAGTTCAGAAAGCATAGTTGCTAGAATAAGAATGGGCTGGATAAAGTTCAGAGAGCTACTAGCATTGTTGGTAATGAAGGGCCTCTCCCTCAGTGAAAAGCAAGTTGCATGATACTTATTTCTTTTCTGCCCACAAGGGGCTACACACAGAGGGGACAAACAAGGACAGACAAACGAATTAAGTCGATTATATCGACCCCAGTGCGTAACTGGTACTTATTTAATTGACCCCCAAAAGGATGAAAGGCAAAGTCAACCTCGGCAGAATTTGAACTCAGAATGTAGCTGCAGACGAAATACCGCTAAGCATTTCACCCAGCTCGCCGCCTTCTTGTGTGATACTTGTGTGCAAACAGCTATGATACATGACAATAAAACATGGGCTGTGACTACAGACGACATGTGAAGGCTTGAAAGAAATGAAGCCAGGATATTCTCCTGAATGGGTAATGTCAGAGCAGAAATAAGTGAAGAGGAAAACTGGGTATAAGAGGCATCAGATGTAATGTGCAAGAGAGAAGACTGCACTGGTATGGTCATGTGATGCAGATGGATAACAGCCACATAAAAGAAGTACCAATCTCTAATTGTAGAAGGAACCTGTGGAAGGATTAAATCCAGGAAGATGAGGGATGAAGTGGTGAGAAACGATCTTCAGATGTTGAGACTCATAGAGATGACAAGAGATGAAAACTTTTGGTGAATTGCTGTGCTTAGAAAGAGATGTCAAGCTAAGTAAAATCGTGGTCATCCACACACATAAAAATGTCCTTCGCAGTCATGCCCCTCCTTCACACACATAATCTGCCCCCCCGTCACCTACTCTGTAACCCATCTTCCTACCACTCACCACAGGCACCTCCCCTGCTGCACCCCCCTCCCACATTCTCTCATGAACCTATCCCCTCTCCATGCCCTTACACATCTACTAACCCTAACCCTCTCAGTCGCTTCAATTTCTCTCACTACCAGCTGCTAGTCATATCTTCCCCATTTCTAAACATCTCCCCTCACACTCTTATGGAACATATATCCCTCTACCCACTCTGTACTACTTACTTTCCTCCACTGTTCCCTGTGGGTAGGCTCCAATACATCTCCAACATCATTCCTTTCTCTCTCTCCCACCTTTCTTCCTTGTTCTACTGGGGTAGTTAAGTATCTCCTCAATAGTAAGACAACTATCTCTGTCCCTTTATAATACTCTAACTTCTTACCCGGCACACAGCCCCTTCCTTTGCTAGCTGAGCGGTCTCTGCCTTCCAAGCTACATGGTGACCCCACCCCACTGATGTTGATACCATGTAAAAAGGCACCCAGTACACTCTAAAGTGATTGGCGTTAGGAAGGGCATCCAAGTCACAGAAACCACACCGAAACAGACAACTGTTACAGGGGACATAAACACACCAACACCAGGTGTCATGTGGTAGTGAGGGACAAACACAGACATGAAAACACACAAGCTTCTTTCAGTTTATGTCTACCAAATCCACTCATAAGGCTTTGGTCTTCCCAAGGTTATAGTAGAAGACACTTGATGAAGGTGCCACACAGTGGAACCGAACCCGGAATCATGTGGTTGGGAAGCAAGCTTCTTACCACACTAAAATATTTTGTGTATTGTAGAAGTATAACCAATTTACTGCATATATATTTTAACAGCAAAATCTTATGTGGCACCCCAATGGCTGTATGGACCTCACTTGAGAAGCATTGTTTTAAACAATAAAAAACATAAGATAAAATCCAACCTACCATACAGTATCGACAAAGACCTTCTGGTCAGCAGGGATCTCCAAGTCTTTCTGTTCAAGGGGGCTGAAGTAAGATGATGAGCCATGTTGGCTGATGAGCTGTCTCTTCTGTTCAAGACATTCACGTAAAGTTTGTTCATTATCTGGGGTCAGATAAGGTATTCCTGCAAACAGAGCAATGCATACATCAGAGGTGGGCAGCAGAGTTGAAGTAGATGATGCTGGGTGTTGTAGTAGTGGTGGGTAATGTGGCAAAAGCGGTGGGTGTGTGTGCGTCTTTTATCTTTTATTTGTTTTAATCTTCAGACTGCAACCATGCTGGGGCACCACCTTAAAGAATTTTAGTCAAACAAATCAACCTCAGTACTTATTTTTATTTTAAGCCTGGTACTTACTTTATTGGTCTCTTTTTGCCAAACCACTAAGTTACAGGGATGTAAACACACCAACACCAGTTGTCAAGTAATGATAGTGGGGACAAACACAGTCACACACACACATATATATATATATATATATATATATATATATATATATGACAGGCCTCTTTCAGTTTCCTTCCACTAAATCCATTCACAAGGTTCTAGTTAGCCTGAGGTTACAGTAAAAGACACTTGCCCAAGGTGTCATGCATTGGAACTGAACCCAAAACCATGTGGTTGGGAAGCAAACTTCTTACCACACAGCCATGCCTACACCTAAAATTTTGCCAGCAGGCAGCTATGGAGAATCAAACTCCATACTTCTCAGATGCCAGTTAAGGTCCCAGTACCATTAAGCTAAGCTGCCGCCTTTTGTATATATGCCCATCTCTAACCATCTGTTGCTCTCCCCTCACACTCTTATGAAAGTATCCACCGTCTCCTCGCCTCACATGACCCCTCCCTTGTATCCTCTCTTATGCTCACCTTCATCTATGTCGAGAGTTTGCTGACACTCAGCTACTTTCACCCACCCCTACACAATATGGGGTAGCCATGTAGGCCCTCTATTATAACAAGACACCTATGCTCATCGCTCTTTCATACCATTTAACACCGGGCATAAACCCACCTCCACTTCTCAACACTCCTCCATACAGGAGCTTTCTTCCTTTTCTTTTTTTTATGCCTAATGAGTTACTCATCAACCTTATTAGTGCTGATGGCACAGTAAAAGCACCTGGTGCACTCTGTAAAGTGGTTGGTATTAGAAAGTGCATTCAGCCATAGAAGACATGCAAAAGCTGACAGTGGAATTCAGGGCAGCCCTGAAGATTACTGGACCCTGTCAGTTAGACACACAAACACACACATACATATATATATAAACTCACACACACATATATATATGCAAACACACGCACACACACACACACACACACACACAAATACATTAACTATGTATGCATACAAATATATACACATCCATACAAACATACACAATGTATGTGTGTGTGTGTGTGTGTATGTATACACAACATACATAAACAAATGTAAATAAAATGCATCATCAACAGATAGAGAGTGTGTAGAACTGACCTTCTCTGAAGACTTTATTAAAGTCAAAGCCTTGTGAAGCAAGGAAATCAATGCTGGAAGACTGGAACAGAAGTAAAAAATAAAATTCAGCAAGCTGCTGTGTAACATGCAACTTAGAGATAATACACCATGTTAATACACCATCTTCTTCAACATAGAGTGTCTCCAATCATTAGTTTCTTTCCCTTCACTGCTATACAACACCACACCAATACATACACCATATAATTTCAGCAGTCATTACAGGCCCTTTGTATAACACAAAGAAGTAAATGGTTCTAGGATATCCTTGTATATTGCTCAGTTTAACCCTTTAGCATTTAAACAGGCCATATCTGGTGATAAGCTGTGCTTGAGAAGACTCATTAAGCCAAGTGAAATCGTAGTCATGGTCATTGCTAGTGTCATATAAACGGCACCCATGAAATCACAATCGTGGCTGTTGCTGGTAGCATGATCTTCAAATGATGGGCATCACATACGCGATTACAAGTGACTGAGACCTTTGGTGATATGCTGTGCTTGAGAAGACTCATTAAGCCATGTGAAATCATAGTCGTGGTTGTTACCAGTGTCATGTAAATGGTACCCATGCCAATGGCATGTAAAAAACACCCATTACACTCCTGGAGCAGTTGGCATTAGGCACGGTATCCAGCCATGCCATATCAGACTGGTGCAGCCCTCCAGCCTGCCAGTTCCAGTTAAATCATTTAACCCATGCCAGCATGGAAAGCAGACATTACATGATGATCATGATGATATCTGGCCCAAATATTCTACTTCCTTTATGTTTAGACCAGACAGATCTGACCTCTCATATCTACCCGACAATGTTTTACTATAGATAAACAATCATATCAAAATCTCAAGGTTACAAGATGATATGATTAATTCAAAACACTATGAATTTATAAACATTACATTTGACACAGTATTTTGAACGCTAAAGGGTTAACACCAACACTAGGTCTTTGGTTGTCTTTAGTAGAGTCGACTCAGTCATAAGTAATCAGGTCTAAGGGATACTTTCTGTCTCCCACCAATTTCAGCAACCTGAAAAAGGGCCAAATCACTGTCCTTCTTCTGACTAAGGTATGAAAGAATATTTAACACAAATGGGCTTTGGTTCACGATAGCTCTTTCAGATGTGGTTTTCTTGAACAAATCAATTAAATCATGTAAAAAAAACTGTTTTCTTCAGGTGAATTAAGAATTAAAATAAATTTTAACATTCAGGATTTTGCACACAAAGAGGAGGAGGAGTCATCAAGATCCTTTAGTGTCTGCTTTCCATGCTGACATGGGTTAAACAGTTTGACTGGAACTGGTAAGCCAAAGAGTTGCACCATGTTTCAGTCTGATTTGACATGGATTCTATGGCTAGATGCCCTTCCTAACGCCAACCACTCCAAAAGTGTAACAGATGCTTTTATGTGACATTGGCATCAGCCACAACTACAATTTCCCTTGGTTTGAAGAGTCTTTTCAAGCATAGCATATTGCCAGAGGTCTCAGTCACTTGTCATCACCTCTGTGAGGTCAACATTCAAAGGTCATGCTTTCCACTTCGTCCCATTGTCTTCCTGGGTCTACCTCTACCACAGGTTCCCTCCACAGTTAGAGATAAGCACTTCTTTAGGCATCTGTCTTCAGACTCTCTCTCATCTTGGTGCTGGTTGAGACAGACAGGTAGATAGATACATAGTTAAGAGAGAGAGAGAGAGAGAGAGAGAAATTATTTATCATCACTTAAAGGTGGATGTTCTATTGGAACAAATTATACTGCAGCAGTTACCATGAGGAATTCTTGTATTGGCTTTTGGTGGAAAATACACTCTTGTTTATATTGCTAGTGGGGAGATAAATCCCTGACATCTCCAGCACTGAGACCACCAGATCACGTTATTTCAACCTACCTTGGTCTCATCAATGATGGACACTCAACTGCTGGTGATAGCAACAATTCATCTCCTCACCAGCGATAAATTAAAAAACAGTGCTAGAAAATGTAGCTGGTGTTGTGGTTAGCCAGTGAGTTAGTTGCTAATAAATATATCTTAAAAGAGACAGTGTTAATATCAAGAGATAGTATTTAGCCCCACTAAAAGATAGGCTGTTCTGTTAGAAGAAACCACACTGCAGTAGATATCATGAGAGAAACTCTCATACTGACTTTTGGCACACAATGCACTCTTGTTTATATTGCTAGCAACATAAACAAGAGTGCATTTTGCATGAAAAGCCAATACAAAAGTTTTTCTCATGTTAACTACCATAGTAAAGTTTGTTCAAACAGAATAGCCCGTCTTTAAGTGGGGATAAATATTACCTCTCAGGATTAATACTATCTCTGTTACTAATATATATAAACATACATAAATATTATCTTTGAAGGATTTTTTGCATTTTGCATTAATGCAGGCATGTAAATAATTTACTTATTATTAAATATAATGATATAAATTATTTACATGCTTTGAAGTTACGAAACAATCTATCATGATATTAGAATCTTCTTACTGTCAAATAAAATTTCATCAAACTATTTCTCTGTCATTTCTGAGTGTGTGAGTGTGAGTGTGTGTGTGTGTGTTGGATAGAATTTGTTGAAGTATACTTTCTACAACAAGATGCCCTTCTTGATACAAATTCTCACTTGTTTCCAAGCAAGGTAATATTTCCTTCTGACCAGACCTTTTTTAATGGAAGGTCAAAAACGAACAACATTGCTCCTATGGAGCTGACACTCCTTTACAAGTATCATATGATGCCAAAATAAGGAGGTGCATACACACACATGTATATGTATATACACATAGACAATGAACTCCTTTCAGTTTCTGTCTACCAAATCCACTCATAAGGCTTTGGTCAGCCTGAAGCTAAAGTAGAGAACACTTGCTCAAGGTGCCATGCAGTGGGACTGAACCTGAAACCATGTGATTGTTAAGCAAGCTTCTTACCACACAGCCACTCCTGGGCCTATAATAAAAATATATATGACAGGCTTCTTTCCGTTTCCATCTACCAAATCCATTCACAAGGCTTTGGTTGGCCCAAGGCTATGGCAGAAGACACTTGCCTAAGGTATCATATAGTGGGACTGAACCTGAAACCATGTGGTTGGGAAGCAAGCTTCTTACTACACAGCCACGCCTGCACTCACTGTACAGGATCTTTAAGATGTTATTAACCAAAACCTTGTAAATGGGTTTCATAGACAGAAACTGCAAAAAAGCCTACCACAGATGTGTGTATGTGCATGCGTGTATCTATGCATCTGTGTATTTGCTTATATTTGGCCTTTTCTGAAAATCACTGCGCTACAAGTGTTGTTGATGTAATTTTTCCCTGGTAAAGAAATTGTAGTCATGCCCAATGCTGCTGTCATGTGACTGGCACCTGTGCTGGTGGCACATAAAAAGGCACCCTTTGAATGTTAGGCCTCACAAAGCCAATGAGAAGTGACCAAGACCTTTGGTGATATGCCGTGCTTGAGAAAACTCATCAAGTGAAATGAAATTGTAGTTGCAGCTAATGCCAGTGTCACATAACTGGCACTTGTGCCAGTGGTACATAAAAAGCATCCATTACACTTTTGGAGTGGTTGGTGTTGGGAAGAGCATCCAGCCATAGACACCAAGCCAAAACAAATTGGAACCTGGTGCAGTAAACCATCTAACCCATGCCAGCATGGAAAACATATGATAATGTTTAGAACTTCAAAGACATGCAAAATAAGAGACTCCTTACTTGAAAATCAGGTATAGGTTAGGAACAGGAAATGAATAAAGATGCAAAACAATGCCATAATAATATATTCATCTAACCCATGCTAACATGGGAAAATGGATGTAAGAACAAAGTGTGTGTGAGTGCATGCACCCGTCAAGTAAAGCAGTCGTAATGTTGACATTCTTTGTTGACTGATCACTCGGCACTTTTGAAGAACTCTGGAAACAAAAAAGATCCTGTGTGTGTGTGTGTGTGTGTGTGTGTACATACATGTATATAGCACATCACCTACCTGACAGAGAAATCTTTGATCAGGTGACTCTTTTTTGAAGGGTTTCGGAAAGATGTAGAAGTTGAATGGATTGGTTTCATACCTGCAAAGATAGAAAAGAGAAAGATTATTGTCAATGTACAAAATATGTATTTAGAAGGGTTTTGTGAGTCCTTTCGAAAGAAGCACAACATTCGAAGAAAAATCATTGTACTAGAATATACTTTTGTAGACTTTACCAGTGGGATCTGTGGAAATTCCACAGAATGAAAAAAATGAAGGAAAGCTATTTAGGAAAGAAAGGATGATTTTTATTTTGCTATGTTATTTCACTTTTTTTAAAATTTCCCTCTGCTAAGCACTTTATATTTCTTGCTCTCTATCTCTTCAACAAACTTTCTAACCATGTCTCTAACATTTCTCTCTTTCAATTCACCTTTCCCTCCCCAACCTACAGCACATCATTAACACTTCCCTCTCCTACTTTTCCTCTTGCTCTTCACCTCTCCTTTCAACTAACCACGTGATGCATTTGACCTTAGTGTATTATTATAATCCTCTCTTCTTTCTTCTCTATTCACATTTCTCTCCCTCCACCTCTCAAACAAACTAAAGTATAATGGGCGAATGATAATTACTATTGTGTTTAAAATAAAGAAATTCAACATAAGATTGTATTCATCAACATTTAACATCTGTTTTGATGCTGGCAAGGGTTAGACGGGTTGCCTAGAGCCAGTCAGCTGGAAAGCTGCACCAGGTTCCAGTTTATTTTGGCTTGGTTTCTGCAGCTGGATGCCCTTCCCAATGTCAACCACTCTACAGAGTGTACTGGGTGTCTTTTCTGTGTCACTGGCACAGGTGCCTTATATGCGTCACTGGTATAGATACTTTTTACGTGTGACCAGCACAGGTGCCCTCTTCATATCACCAGCATGGGTGCCTTTTACGCGTCAGCAGCAACAGCCATGACCATGATTTCACTTAGCTTGATGTAATGTCATGTTTAAATCTAATTTCTTCTGATTAATGCCATTTTGTGAATAAAATAATTAATGACATGCAATCAAAAGCACAAAAATGTAAATTAGTCTATTCACCATGGACGTAGCTTAATTTATCATTGCTTTATATAGGAACTAATTGAGAAAAGAACTTTGGTACAACTTCTCTGAGGAGCAGTCAATAAACTATGACAGCCCATCAAGAGACTGCCCCTCTTTTTATCCACTTATAAAAAAAAATGTGTTTACAATCTTATTTCACTCACACTGAGGGTTTGTAATGCTTCGTCATTTAACATCTATCCTCTATGCTGGCTTGGGTTGGCCCGTTTGACAGGAACTGGTAAATCTAGGGACTTAGCCAAGCTATATTGTCTGCTTTGGCATGGTTTTTACAACTGGATGCACTTCCTAATACCAACCACTTTACAGAGTGGACTGGGTGCTTTTTATAAGGTCTGTTCTAGTCTATAGTGTTTTTGTGCATAAAACAATTTAATTTTAAAGAAATGTAATAAATAATACACAAAAAAAAAAAAAAAACTAAATACTTGTGTGTGGATGTGTGTCTGTATCTGTTTGAGTGAGGAATGGTTGCTTATTCCAAAGCATCACCTTTTTTACTGTTTCTTAAAAGATTCTATATTTTATAAAATAATCACCATCATCGTTCGATGTCCGTTTTCTATGCTAGCATGGATTGCACAGTTTGATAGGAGCTGGCAAACCAGAAGGCAGCAACTGGTTCCAGCTGTCTGTCTTGACAAGGTTTCTACAGTTCGATGCCCTTCCTAACACCAACCTACATGGCACCAGCACAGGTACTTTTCTATGAGACACCAGGATGGGTGCTTTTTAAGTGGTACCAGCATATATATATCTCAGATAGAGAAGACAGGTCGTACATATAATAAACCAATTGTTAGGTGTGGATGGTTGCGCTCCACCCACTGTGCATTGAACAACAGGAACAGCAATACCAAGTATACTGTAAATATGGGGAAACCTAACTTGGGCAGATTGGTCAAAAGAGTCAGTAAGCGGTGTGTGTGTGTGTGTTGCTTTTGGCAATCCATTTGAAGAGTTAAATACATGTGTATTCATGTGTATACACATTATATAATTGTATATATATAGTGAAGTCATAATTATTATTCCCATGTCCACTTTTTCATACTTGCATGGGTCAGAGTTTACTCAGACAGATTTTCTACAGATGGATGCCCTTCCGATCATCAACCTTTACTTGTGTCCAAGCAAGTTAATATTTCCCCATGGCCGGACATGTTTTCACTGAAGACTCAAAATAAAGGACACTGCTTGTATGATGGTGATGTTCATTTACATCAATCATACGATGTCAAAGGAAGGGGACACAAACACATGTAAAAGACTTTCTCACTTCCCAAGCGTTAAACTAATACATCTGTTCGTTGTTTACACACCTGTCTTCGTCTTTTGTTTTTTTGTAAATTCTCACTACACACACACACACACACACACACACACATATATATATATATATATATATATATATATATATATATAATTATTATAAGATCTGGTAATTAGTCATATATTAATATATTAATTAATATCGATTAATTATCAGGGGGCCAGCACATTTAAAGAATCAAAGAGATTCAGAAATATTATCTGCAATCTCAGGGGATTAAGGTACATTTTAAAAATAACGTCGACCACTAACGTGGACAATTAATGCGCTAGAAATAGATCACATTTTGTGTCTATTAAGACCTAAAAAGTTCTCAACATGAAGCGCGCCAAAACGAAGACTTTTAAATGTCTTGCCCGCTCACGTTTTTAGGTCTTAATAGAAACAAAATGTGATCTATTTCTAGCGCATTAATTGTCCACGTTAGTGGTCGACGTTATTTTTAAAATGTACCTTAATCCCCTGAGATTGCAGATAATATTTCTGAATCTCTTTGATTCTTTAAATGTGCTGGCCCCCTGATAATTAATCGATATTAATTAATATATTAATATATGACTAATTACCAGATCTTATAATAATATTTACCCATTACTCATGTTCTCATTCTGAATATATTCGACGCAGTAAATAGTTTCTGCGGATATATTCCTGGAATTAGCGCGCCAAAACGAAGACTTTTGAACTTTACCATTAAGCTGTAATTAGCAGAACCATATGCACACGCACCCATGTTGGTGGGCAACTATGTATACGATTCTGAAAATTGCTGCTACATTACAAATCAGGCTGATGAGGAATAGACAAATGGTAAGAATTTGTTAAATCTGAAACCTGGTTCCTGTTTAATAATGATTCTTTTAGGTGATTTTAAATGTCTTGCCCGCTCACGTTTTTGGTATGCTGCTATATTTCATATATATATATATATATATATATATATATATATATATATATATATATATATATACACATATACAAAGATAGATATACATGACCAGCTTATTTCAGTTTTTGTCTACCAAATCCACTCAGAAGGCTTTGGTTAGTTCAGGGCAATAGCAGAAGGCACTTGACCAAGATGCCATGCAATGGAATTGAACCTAGAGTCAGGTGGTTAGGAACCAAACTTCTTCACAACACTGCCATGCCTGTGTCAACTCACAGATACATACATACATACACTTACATCCAACGACAGCTAATTTTCTCTGTTACTATGTTCTAGGTGATGAAGAAGTGTGACAAATAGTGAAATGCTGTGAGACCCATCCAACCTGCACTAAAGGAGAAAAAAATATACACATATTTGTGAAATATTGGGCCTTTTATGTATTATTTTAATCCTTTAGTATTTAAACTGGCCATATCTGGCCCAAATATTCTACCTGTTTTATGTTCGAACTGGCCAAATCTGGCCTCCGACACCTAGCCTACAATGTCATTCTAGAAATAAAGAATTACCATCATCATCATTTAATGTCTGTCTTCTATGCTGGCATGGGTTTGACAGTTTGACAGGAGCCGGCCATGGTTTTTACAGCTGGATGCCCTTCCAAATGCCAACCACTTCACAGTGTGGACTGGATGCTTTTTATGCGGCACCAGCACCAGCAAGGTCACCAAATAACTTGCAAGACAAAGATCCTTTGAGAGGGGAGGGGGACATTGGAGGGGGTGATCTTGTGTCAGATGATGAAAGGTTAGAGTGTGACAGAGAGAGACATATCAACAAAATCTCACAACAATGAGATAATGAATAACTAATTCAGACAATATGAATAAATATTCCTTACATTTGACAGAGTTTTCTGTATGCTGGAGGATTAAGGTAATCAAACAACTGGGATACTAATCCATAGAAAGCAATGGAAGAAAATCCATCTATTTCATAGCCTTAGCTGTTGTTTAGCCCTGCCAAATCAGACTGGAGCCTGGTGTTGCCATCCGGTTTCACCAGTCCTCAGTCAAATCGTCCAACCCATGCTAGCATGGAAAGCGGACGTTAAACGATGATGATGATGATGATGAAGGTCAGCCCTATGAGCGAAGGTATTCCAGCCATGACCATCTTGTTCTTCCCATGTAAAAGAAACTCAGAACCACATTACCTAATATGTCCTTTTCTAAGATGGTTAGGAATGAGCTGAGGGAGATTTGACTACTAATTCTAGCAAGCTGAATGAGCACAAGGAATTGTGTAGTTACAGTAATAGTGCTCTGGAGCCAGTCTGATTTATTTACAGAGTTCAGACATTGGACTGTGGTCATGCTGGGGCATTACTACATCATTTACATGTTAAACAAGAGAAGAAAAAAGGGGACACTGATACTTACTGCTGTGTCTCAGGGTTTAGTTTGAATGTACAAAGACCAAACTGGAGCAGTAGAAACTCAACTGACCCCTAAGGAAAGAAAAAAGAAACATGTAATGTACGTATAAACCCAAATGACGCCTAGGGAGAGAAAAACATGTAATTTATGTAGAAACTGAACTGACCCCTAAAAAGGAAAAATGCACATGCGCATACACTTATGTATGGGCTACTTTTACTTTCCATCTGCCAAATCAACTCACAAGCCATTAGTCAGCCCAGGGCTATAGCAGAGATGGCTGCTTCGATAGCAGAGATGGCTGTCTGCAAGTGCAAGCCCTGTGAGGTAGAATAGCTGTTCCAGTATGTCTCTCTTGCCATCCTCTGGAGCAAAGCCTTTTCTATTTTGTCTGCTGGGCTCAAGAGAAATATTTCTTAATAAAGATTATATAAACAAGAGAAAAAAAAAAAGGTATTGATCTCATCTTACTACAGCCAAGTTTTCTGAATTAAATGGTCCTCTGATTATAGCTGGTGGCCAGAGAAGTGATCAGGTGAAGGGGAGGCACAGGACAAAAATCAACAACAAAAAAGAACAAATGCACATTGTGGTTTACCTTGCTAAGCTTCTGGTATCGTTCTGCTGGGGTATCGAAAGGCTGGGGCTGACCATGGTCAGGGTGGTCCAAACCTGAAAAGATGATGTTTTAGAAAATGGTCAGACACATGGATGTCAAAGAAAAAAAAATGATAAAAAGGACAATAAGACATGCACATATTTTAGGTTCAGAGCTTGGACAAGTGTCTTTTCTACCATTTGAATAAGAGAATTGGGTGCTGGCAATTTGGCAAGGCTAACTAAACACAGAAGCTGCTTTGCTGAAAGTACATTTTAGCACAGGAAGCAAAGATATACACACACACACTCGCATAGATGTGCGCAGAAATATACAGATACCTATATCAATAATATATGATACCTATATCATATATATATATATATATGTGTGGTAGGAAGCTTGCTTCCCAACCACATGGTTCCAGGTTCAGTCCCACTGCATAACACCTTGGTCAAGTGTCTTCTGCTATAGCCTCAGGCCAACCAAAGCCTTGTGAGTGGATTTAGTAGCCAGAAATTGAAAGAAGTCTGTTGTGTGTGTGTGTATATATATATTCTTTCTATATATATATATATATATATATATACATACATACATACACACACACATATGTGTGTATATATATATATATATATATATATATATATATATAGAACATATTTGTGCGTCTGTGTTTGTCCCCCCACCATCGCTTGACAACTGATGTTGATGTGTTTATGTCCCCGTCACTTAGCAGTTTGGCAAAAGAGACCAATAGAACAAGTACCAGGCTGACAAAGAATAAGTCCTGGGGTCAATTTGTTCAACTAAACCCGGTGCTCCAGCATAGCCACAGCCAAATGACTGAAACAAGTAAAAGAATAAAATAAAAGAAAATATATTTATATACACATGAAGTTCACAAGATAATCATTTATTTTTGTTGTCATCCCAATTTCTTATTACTGCTCAGTACTTGACTAAAACTTCGTTCTGAAGCACCTGTATATTGAGTTCTACACCAGATTTTTTGTTTCACAACGCCTAAGCAAAATACATGAGGCAATTATGCAAATAAACAAATTAGCTATATTAAATATCTCTAAATGTCTGCATAATTGCCTCTATATCTGCTCAACTTGATTCCTCTTATAGCCATTTTTTACCCTGTGGAATTGATCCCCTGTAAAGACACTGGCATCTAAGTTTGAATCATTTGAGCACTACTAAGTGTCTTCTGTACTGAGAACCTCTGGATCTCATCTGTATATACATATGCATCATGTTGGTAGTCCATCAGTGTCTGATGATAACAAAGTCTGTGTTCTCACCAATGAGAGTGCATGTCCAAAGCTGGAAGCACACAGGCGTCCACAGATGTCACAACAATCGTCTGTTGGCTGAATTGTGGCAGATGCTACCCTGTGACGTCTTTCTCTTGCACGGTTGAGAGAGAGAGAGAGAGAGAGAGATAATAAGGCTGATGTCAAATAAGTCACTTATATACAGATACTTGCACATCTACCATTAACACACACACTCATAATCATTCATTTTCAACATCATCATCATTTAGCATCCTCTTTCCATGCTGGCATGGGTTGGATGGTTTGACATAGAGCTGTCCAGACTCCAACTGTCTGTTCTGTCATGGTTTCTACAGCTGGATGCCTTTCCTAATGCCAACCACTTAACAGAGTGTGTTGGGTGCTGTTTTACAATTGAATGTGTCTGGGACAACTGTGGTGATATGCTTCAAGTTTTCAAAGAAGTCTACCATGACTTGCAAGAGATAACAGCCAGATCTTTCAAATTTCCTTTCTCTGTCTTAGAAAAAAGGGGACACACAGAATATTATAACCCTAGATACACCATATTTGAATAAAAGACGGAATGGTTGCTACTGGAACATCTTTGATCACAGGTAAGCTAGACCAGGACTGAGTAAGAGCTCAACAACAAAAATACCTGTAGCTACTAAACTACTACTATACATTAGATAATGTAGTCCTAAATACACTCTAACAGAATATAAGATGGGATGTTCTTAGCTGGAACACCTGTCAGGTGGATCAAAACTGACCTAGGGCTACACAATACTGGCACCTCCACTCACCTGTAAACTCGCCATCTATAGCCACAAAGTCTGATTCTTCAATGGACTTTTGGATGAGGTCTATACATTCGTAGAAATCTGAAATAGATAAGAAACAACATTATATACATACTTCATATATATATATATATATATATATATATATATATACATACACACACACAGATTTAACATATATATCTTGTAATGAATGGTGAAACAGAGTATGTCAATGTAGCCAATATCGGAAACGCTCAATAATTTTAATTTGAATATACAGACATTGGAAAATTTATTTTCAATGTATATTTTGAAGTCCCTTTCTTGTTAACTCTCTCCCTCGTCTCTCTTTGGCTAGATAACCAAGTACCTCCTCTACAGCATGATACCTGTTTCTGTCTCTCTGTCTCATTCTAACTTTTCATCATCTGACACAAGACCACCACCTCTGATGCACCTTCCCCTCTCAAAGATTCCTTGTTGTGCAAGCTACTTGGTGACTCTACTAATGCTGGTGCCACATAAAAAGCATCCAATCCATATTGTAAAGTGGTTGGCAATTGAAAGGACATCCAGCTGTCAAAACCATACCAAAACTGACTCTGGTGGTGCCACGTAAGAAAGCACTCAGCCTACTCTGCAGGGTGGTTAGAGTTAGGAAGGACATCCAGCCATAAAAACCCTGCCAAAGCAGACACAGTAGCCTGGTGTAATCTTCTACCTGGCTGGTTCCTGTCAAATCATCCGACCCATGCCAGCATGGAAAGTGGACATTAAACGAGGACGATATTTTGAAGGATGTCATCTTGTTTCAATACATTGAAAAATGACATATTCACTGTTAAGTGCATTCCCAACTTCCTCACTTCTATTTTCTGAAAACAATCATAAATTTCCATGCTAAGATTTTTCAAAAAGCTTTTGACATTTCTGTTATATACATTTATATACATGTACATGTGTGTGTCTATGTATGTGTGTGTGTGTCTGTCTATATATATATATCATCATCATCGTTTAACGTCCGCTTTCCATGCTAGCATGGGTTGGACGACTTGACTGAGGACTGGTGAAACCGGATGGCAACACCAGGCTCCAATCTAAATTTGGCAGAGTTTCTACAGCTGGATGCCCTTCCTAACGCCAACCATATATATATATTGGAAGGTTTGGAGGTGATGTACAGAAATTATAAAGAAAGAAAAAAAAAAAAAAATATATATATATATATATACACACACACACGTATATAAATGTATACAATCATACACACACACACACACACACAAACATTGTCATCATCATCATTTAATGCCTGTTTTCCATGCTGACTTAGGATGAACAACAGTTTGAGAGGAGCTGGCAAATGAGACGACTGTGCCAAGCTCTATTGTCTATCTTGGCATGGGTCTTGCAGCCAGATGCCCTTCTTAATGCAAACCACTTTATAGAGTGGACTGGGTGCTTTTTATGTGGCACCAGCAATATTACTAACTTATGAGGCAAGACCCCTCAACAGCCCACATTTCACTACTGTGTAGCATCGCTCATACACAAGCATCAAACAGTCTGCTTTTCACTCTGAGAGAGAGAGAGAGAGACCCTTTGTTAATAACTTTTCCCAGCCAGTTCCGATTCCCGCAACTACACACATCCTCCTCAGAAGCTAATTGAATCACTTAGACAACAGAAACTATTTCTAACGATGCCCCTGGGCACTTGACTCAGTCTATTTCCTGTGTGTTTGCAGTGTTTACCATTGTTCCTACATATCTGTCAAACACAAAAATTAGTTTCTGTTAACCTTGTTGTGATGCTACTGTATTTCTTATGTGTCCTTAGCTTACACTAGGTACAACATATGGAATTTCTACCTTTACCTTTTCTACACAACCCATTAAGTCCCACAGTCCTATAGGACACCAAATGAAAACATTAAATAAGCTTATATGCTCATATTTTATATATTTTTTTATGTGAATGCCAAATAAAGGAAGCTCTAATCTTACTACATATTCACATAATCAAGTAATAGATAGTTACATTAATTTGACTGCAAAAATGATGAAAATAATGTCAGTAGAGTTGCTTACAAATTTCAGTTTTCAATATCTGACTAAAAACATTCACTGTAAATCTATCATCAAAATATGAATCTCTAAAAACCATTTTACACAACTAAATCTTTAAAATTGTTCAGACACATTACATTACATTTATTACATAATATGTTGGAACACTGGGTCATTGTGTAGTGATGTGATCTGGTACTCTACTCAGAGACACATGAACAGCATCATGTGGTGACATGATGCTGTATTGTTATGACAAGTTGAAATATGTTCTGTAATTAGAGGCAAAAAGTGTGTTGCAACATTCAGAAGTGAAGTAGCTGGTATGGAGAGAGGACACCTCTGGATAAATTTGTTTAATGTATGTATTATAAAGTTTTGAAAGCGCAGTGAACTATACTGTTATGGTTTTTGTAATGCAATGCTGTGATTGTAATATTCTTTTGTAGTAAATAGTTATAAAACCAATAATAAACAGTTAATTATATCCTTTTATGGTGTCTACCCTTAGATGTCAAGAAAACATGCTCATGCTTTGACAACTGACAAGATCATTGTACCCCCAGACTCACAGAATCTCACTGATGAGGACTAGCCAACAGCAACGACACTGGTGAGCCAATTGTCAATGTTGTGCCTGGATCACTGCAATTACATATTATTATGAAAATGAGACTAATACTGCTGAAGAGTCCTAAGTAACAAACAAGAAGACCCACAAAGAAATGAAAATTACTTTGTTCAGAACGTCTTTGGAGGAAAAAGATTCCTGAATACACAAACACTCAGACCAGAACAGAATTATTCAGAATGTTTTAGCAAAATGAAAGATGCTATGCAATATTGCAGCCCTGTTGAAATTTTTGAGGAACTACTAACCTCAGAAATATATGACCCCAAGGTAAAAGAAACTGTTCAATATTCTGCAGCTAGGAAGAATAAAATCAAAATCTTTTCTGTAGATGAACTAAAAACATTTCTAGTTCTAATGTGTTCCAGTTATCTTAGCTTACCCTCCACAAGAAACTACTGGTCAAATGAGGAGGATTGAGCATGCTACTAATCAAAAATGCTATTACAAGAAATTGATTTCAGCATCTGAAAATCATCATTCACTTTTGCAATAATGAAAACTGGGAGGAGAATAAAAATGATAAAGGTTACAAAGTTCGTTCTCTCACAATTTTTAAAGGGTCTCTCAGTCAATGAAATGATAGTCAAATACATAATTCACTCAAATAATTTATAAAAGGGAAACCCAGAAGATTTGGTTACAACTTTTGGGCACTGTGCAGTGTTTCAGGATTTTGTTACAACTTTGATCTATATTGTGGCAAGAGTATACAAGAAGGACCTCAAGAAGATGTTTCACTTGGAAGTAGAGTTGTCCTACTAATGCTTGGAGTGATATAAGATCCTCGGTCACAGTCCATATATTTTGATAATTTATTCAGAGCAACAGGATTTGAAGCAACTGGTACAATGAGATAATCGTCTCAAGAGATGTCCTCTAAAGGAGACAGTATTGATGAAAAAGGAGCCAAGAGGTTCATATGATTATAGATTTGACATCAATAATGAAATCCTTACTGGGATTAATTATGATACAGTTGAACCAATTTGCAATGTACAATGCTTGAGGAAAGAGGTAAAAAGCAAAGGCAATGTGACTCAACCTCGTGTTTTGAGTACATATAACAATGGCATGGGTGGAGTTGACAAGCACGACTGGTTAGTGTCAAAATATGCAACCTCAAAACAGAGGCTAAAAGTGGGACTGGCCATTGTTTATTAGAGTTACTGATATAACTGTTGTTATTGCATGGACTATTTACAAACTAATCCATAATGGAAAGGGTGAAATAAAAAATTTACTTGATTTCAAGAGATATGTATGTGTTTCATATCTAAAGCAATCCACAAAGCAATCTGGACAAAAAACAAAGTTGATCACAACATCTACACCAACTGCTGACATGAAATTTGATTTGAAAGGCCATACAATAGCCAAACGAGATAAGCAATGATGTTGTCAGAATAAGTCTTGCAGCAGTAAACCACTAACTTATTGTCAAAAGTGCAACATAATCCTGTGGGTAGACTGCATTCTAGAATGCAGTTTTATGAATGTATTTCTTTCAATGTATTATTTTTTGTATTTTTGTATGTCTTGTATTATTTTTTGTATTTCAATGTATTCTTTTAAAAACATTAACAATTTTTTTATATAAAATTTAATACCAAAAGGATACAGTTAAGTAACATATAAAGGATTTTGAATTTATGAATATATCACATTGTCTCAGTGTCCTATAAACAGGACACTGTGTACTTCCATTTCTACTTGAAGTAAAGGAGTTTTAATAACTGATTTTTTTCATTTTAGCCTATTTTCAATCATCTGTGAAAGTTTAAAAGTAATATTCAGAAATTTAAGTACTCTGGGTTTTAATGGATTAAGCAGGGCCATTTCTAAGAAAGGATTAGAGGGTCTGTTTGCTTTCCTGGTTGCATGAACTTTGGTCTTTGCTAAGTTAACTCTAAGGCCCCTTACACAACACACACATATACAAATACATACACACACATACATACAAACACATATACACATTTATAAAACATTTATAATGCACTGAAATATGTTACAAATATTTATCAAATCTCCTACTCATTATGATCCCTTTGGACTGAAGTCTTTATGAACACAACAACCAGTGGTTAATATCATCTGTAATGCTAATACATAACTTCCATTGTGAGCAAATGTACACATACATATATTTATGTACATAAACATGCTTACACTTATCAACATTTTATTACAGGGTTATTTATATAATAAATTTGTGTTCAAGTGTTTTTGAATGTCTTTCCTTCTGGTTCGGATTGGCTAATTTCAACATTATCACACATCAACTCCTAACAGATTGACTGAGCAAGGGAAACTTGAAATTTGTGACAACTTTTGAAACAAGACGAAGCGGAGCAAAAAAATAAATGACATCATACAGCGATTGAATAATATGACTTTGATCCTTAGTGACAACTAGGATCTACTTCATTGTCAATTCTCATGTCACAAAACAAGTGCCAACCTCTTCCTTTAGTTGAGCAGTATACTAGACACCCAACTTTCCTTCTAGATACTTAAGAATACTCTCTCTTTCCACCTTCCTTCTAGACTTTCCAGGACAGTTTTTTTAGCTTTCACTGTATCTCTGAGGTCATTCCTTTGCCATATCACCCTCACCAGCCACATGTCTGATCTGTAGTCTTGAACAGAATATACCCATAGGAACTCTGCTCAAGTATCAAGTAGAATTTCTATAAACCTATGGTAAATTGTAGGTTCTTTTAGTTTCAATGTCTTCCTTCTCCATAACATCTGCTTCTGTGTCTGTCTAGTTCTGTCTCTCAAGCCACTGACCATTTATCTAAGTTGGCGGGGGGGGGGGGGCATTCTGCACTGGGAAAGGCCTTGCTATTTGCAACAGTCTGTTTGTTGCATTTCTTGGGAATAAAATCTTTCTGACTTGTGTGTTTTCCAGATTGGTAGGTGATGTGGTTGCTGGTTGGTTTCTTGAAGTGTGTGTTGCAAATTGTTATACCAGTGGCATTACAGAATCCCAAGCGCCTTAAACTCTCCTCATTTTTTGTACCATAGTCATGTCCACTATGGACATCATGGAAGCCATCATGGTATCGATCAACATGTCAGTTAAAGTTATCAGCCATAATGATCAAGTTGCTGTTAATTGTTGTTGAGGTAGACTGCAGAAGGATCTCTTAGAAACAGTCTTTCCTGTTCTTCTGTCAGTCACGACTGAGGGGCAAATGCAGAGATAAATGTCAGTTTGAGTAACCTATAACTGGTCTCAGCTTAATTATCCCTTCATACAATCTAACCACCCCAATTACTTTATCTAAATATCTGTCAGTTAATAATAAGACTAGATCACCCCCTTCATTACTTTTACTCACCTAAAAGAATATAATATTACTGTTTCTGGCCTGTGAGGAATTTGGCTGAAGATCCTTTTCCTCTTACCTCTTACACATATCCTCTCATCTCTGCTCCAGCATCAACACAACCTCACCAAATCTGTCAATGTACCGGTCATACATACACATATATACAATCAGCATATAATCAGGCACCTTACTCTCAATATCGCATATCTTATCCCTGAAATAACACATTCTCTTCTGTTTCTTCATTTCAAGAATTTATAAGTTATCTTCATTGTACATTGCTTTGATTGTTGTTTATATGCCATATATTTCTATGCTTTTTACAGGCATGTGATTTTGCTTCTAGTTCCATGTATTATTTGAAAAATTCTCTACTCTTAGCCTCATAATTTTACGAGAGTGAGCTGAAAAGTTCATTGGCAGACTATGAAGGAGTGATGCTAGAGCTGTGAAATCTTGCATGCATTAATTTCAACCCTTCTTAATATCTGCATTGTTTCTTTCCAGGTAAGCTGATATTTGACTGTTCAAAGGAGACTTCAAAAGTAAGTAGTAGCAACTCCTCTTGAAAATGGACAAAATTTGGCATTGTGCTGTTAGCTCCTAACAATATTCCTGACATGATTGCTACATTAGATGATGCTCCAACTTTATCAACAGTGCAAAAGTGGGCCAATGAACTTAGGACAGGAAGAGAGAGTCTGGGTGTCCTGCAACTGCCACCACCAAGGAAAATATTGATCGTGTGCACCACATGGTGACGGATGACAGGTGATTGATTATAAAGCTAATAGCCAATTCTATTAGCATATGCGATGAGAGAGTTGAGAATATTCTGCAAAATGAACAGGATATGACAAAAGTTTCTGTTTGGTGGATGCCACATTTTCTAACACCTGATGAAAAGCACACCAGGCTGCTCACATCACAAGAAAATTTGACATTGTTTCAGGCAAACCCAGCTGGTTTCCTTGAACATTTCCTACCCAGGATGAGTGTTGGGTTCATCACTTTGAGCCAAACACAAAGAGACAATCCATGCAGGAAAAACATCCCTCCTCACTTACTCCAAAGAAGACTAAAGCCATTTCATCTGCAGGGAAAATGATGGGCCCATTTTTTTGGAAAGCAAAAAGTATTGTGTTTATTATCTTCAAACAGGTCACACCATTAATGGCTGATTACCCTCCCTATTCTCCTAAAGTGGCCCGATCTGACTGTCATCTGTCCCCATTATTTATTTATGCACCCTTTTAAAGCCAAGCCAGGCTCATGGGCCTGGTTTCCTGGTTTCTATGGCATATGTGTTCTCCCCCAGCTAGACGAGACGCCAGTCCATTGCAGCGTTACTCAAGAAACAGGAAGAAAGAGTGAGAGAAAGTTGGGGCGAAAGAGTACAACAGGGGTCGCCACCACCCCCTGCTGGAGCCTTGTGGAGCTTTTTTAGGTGTTTTTCGCTTAATAAACACACACAACGCCCGGTCTGGGAATCAAAACCGCAATCCTCCGACCATGAGTCCACTGCCCTAATCACTGGGCCATTGCGCCTCCACCATCTGTTCTCCAACATGAAAAAAAACATATGGCTGGGAACTAGTATCACAGTGATGTAGGTGTTATATCTGCTGTTGATGACTTTTTTTGACCAACAGGATGAAAGCTTCTTCCCCAATGGGATCCCAGAACTGCAACACCAATAATAATAATAACAACAAAAATAAAGGTGGTAGCAAGCAATAATAGCATTAAATAGCTACAGAATAAAATTTATATTTATAACAGAGGTGCCTACTTGCTAGAAAGAGGAACTAAATCCTCAAATTAACCACCAAATTACACTGAAATACACAATGGCTCAACAGAAATCAGGCAAATGAGTAAAGATTAACCGTCTGGCCGTAAAGCCTTTTCTGTTTGTTTTCCTGTCTTGTTTTTTATCCACCACAACATTCCTCCATGGCAAGATTTAATTTGTGTATACAAATTTAATTTGCGGTCCATGGGAAGAGCTGTTTTAACGATGCATCCTGCCTAGCTCTTCGAAACGCCGGTGTTAAAACGGAGGTAGCTGATGAAGTAGAATGTTCTCTATGTGGCTTGTGTGTTTTCTCGTCTGTTTTGTTTGCAATGTCCTGTACCCAGATATGCACCTATACATACAGGTGGATGTCGGTATGCACATACCTGTACGTATATATGCATATACTCATTTACTATTTGTTTTGACATGATTGAACGCAGCGTCTCCAATTGTAAGTAGTTTTTCGTAACTTCATATTTTCCGACGCTACTCTATCATTTTCCCCCCCTCTTGTTCTTCCTCTTTACTACTACGTATCTCGCTTTACCCCTCTCGTTCTTCCTCTGTTACTACTACGTATCTCTTTTTTCCCCCTCGTACTTCCTCTCTTTCTCTTTTCCTCTCGTTGCTCACCTACTCTTCTACTTCCTCCCGTTGTTTCTCCCTCTGCCACTCTCTCTCTTCCCCTTACACCGGCATGGTCACATGCTTCCGGTCAATAATCCTTTTCTTCCTTGGCTGTCGCCGAGCAAACACACGAACCATTTCGTCCCTACTTTCAAGTTCGTGCCTCACAGCGTTCACACACAAACAATTTTTCTCGTCTGGCCGTAAAGCCTTTTCTGTTTGTTTTCCTGTCTTGTTTTTTGTCCGCCACAACATTCCTCCATGGCAAGATTTAATTTGTGTATACAAATTTAATTTGCGGTCCATGGGAAGAGCTGTTTTAATGATGCGTCCTGCCTAGCTCTTCGAAACGCCGGTGTTAAAACGGAGGTAGCTGATGAAGTAGAATGTTCTCTATGTGGCTTGTGTGTTTTCTCGTCTCTGTTTTGTTTGCAATGTCCTGTACCCAGATATGCACCTATACATACAGGTGGATGTCGGTATGCACATACCTGTACGTATATATGCATATACTCATTTACTATTTGTTTATATATACATATATATATATAACAAAAACAGGAATGGAGAAAATTCCATCTTTATTTGATGATTACTCCATAATTACCAACAATCATTTCTATTGTGCCAGTATATTTAGATACAGTAAAAAAAAAGTCTGAAATAAAAGTCAAATTAATATATCTGAAAATATATGTCTGAAAATATATTATCAAGGAAATCCACAGTGGGTTAAATTCAAAATGAACTCTGAATAGATGAACGCATACAAACAGAAGAAATATAATGTTCTGAGTGATGGCTGAATTTACTAGTCATACACAAAGAATTACTTTGGATGTTAATTCAACTTCAATTTATTGGTGCCTGATTGTTTGATATAGTTAACCAAATTCGTGTCACTCTGAGAACTTTGTAGGTATCTGCCCATGTGACCAACCAGACTATCAGATGTTGTTACACATCACTAGTCACAATGTGCTTTGCATTGTTTTAGCTATTGAATGACATGATCCCACTGGTTAGGTGAGCAATCTAACACTCCCCGCTTGATCGAAAGGGCAACTAGAGCAGCATGAAATGAAGTGTTTTGTTCAAGAACACCATGCGCTGCCCAGTCTGGCAACTGAACCTATGATCTAGCAATCATGAGTGCAGTAGACTAACCACAACTCCACATGCCTTATATTATATATATGTCTGTATACATACACACACACACACACACACACATATATATATAGAGAGAGAGAGAAAGAGAGATAGAGAGAGATAGCGAGAGAGAGAAAGCGAGAGAGTGCATACACATATCAGCCATGTAACAGCACAAGTTTTTCTCAGACTATTTTTTCCCCTTCTCTCTGGACTTTTCCTCTTTCTGATGAAGAGCTACGCTTGAAACAACACATCCCCTCTTTTAGACTGAGTATAAACTTAATACATTCACTGTGTACATCCATTTGACTTTGCTGTTTCTATTTTTGATTTACTCATATACCCCACCCCCACACGTAGTTATGCATATTCTTTTATTCTTTTGTTTCAGTCATTTTACTGTGGCCATGCTGGAGTACCGCCTTAATAGTGTGAGATGCTCACAGCACTTAGGTTTCCCAAGCAGTCACCCATCTAAGTACTCACTAGGTTCGACGTTGCTTAACTTCGGTGATCAGATGAGAACAAGTGCATTCAACATGGCCATATTCAAAAACAGAAGAAAACGCTTTGAGAAAAAGAGAATATTTACATTTTCTCTAAATATGCGACTGGTTTCACTCATTTTATAAGAAAATTTAGTCATACTGTAAGAGCACCATGTGAATTCTGCAAGAAAAACCTTCCAGAACTGATACCATGACATTAATTTATCGCATTTTCTGTAATAGTGTGAATAAGTCATCTTAAAAAAATGATTGGAACAGGTAGCATATCTCAATATAAATGTAAATATTTTCTTTTATTTGTACATGATAAAGTTTACAAAGCACTGAAATGACCAGAAGAGGAAGAGGGTGCTAAAGGCCTGAGTGGTAAGGGAGATAACTATGAACTTCACTTCAGGTGTGGGTAGCAAGGAAAACAAGTGACCTGAAATGTTATGAAACCAATGTGTGTGTGAGGGTGTGTGATGTGTGTGCAAGCACGCATGTGCGTAAAGCTATCATGTGCATTCTTACTTTCTGTTTAAATGTGTGCATACATGTGTGTGTTAGTGTATGAAGCTATTGCATGTATGTATGTCGTGTGCAAGTGTGTATGCGTCCTTGTTTGCTATTGGAAAATGTATATGCATATATGCGTGAGTGAAACTACTTGAAGTGACTGTGTGTATATGAGGATGTCAAATGTGTCATAATGGAGAGAAGAGTTGGGTGGAAGAGAAGTGACAAAAGTGGTAGGTGTTGGGAAGTGAGGATGTGTGATTATGTGCTTACTACTTTAAGTATGAAGATGGATATGGAAGTATGTGTGGAGTAGGTAGGAGCATGTGTGTGTGTGCATGTATATTCTATTTGAACATAAATGGCCTCCGTGTGTGTGTGTGTGTGTGGTAATGAGTTAAACAGTGTAGAGTAGGATTCTATATGAGATGTTTACATGTCTTCACCTTGATTGTTGCTTTTCACTACATTCTGACAGTCGTACACTCCCGCCTCCTTCAGGTATCTTTTGATTCACCTTAGCGCCTTGCCTAGGACTGAACTCTAGGTGACTGGACTGTATTAACAAACACTTTTATCCACTACGCTATGCCCATAGGCAAAGACAAAGCGACTTTTTAAGGCTTATAAGTGTTTGAGTGATGGAAGTTGAGAGGGATGTGTGTGGGGAAGGGTTTAAAATGGAAGGGGTAGTGTATTTAGAACGTGAGAGATTGGAATATGGAGAAAGAAACTTAATTCGTGCTCCAGATGGAAATGGGAGTTTGTATAAACTCTGTGCAAGGCCAATACAAATGGCCAACGGGAATGGCACGAGACGGAGTGTCACACACACAAATTTATTTACTCGTATACGTATATTATTATTATATCCATATACATAAATACACACACACACGGATAGATTGATAGATAGACAAATGCACATGTATATATGCGCATGTATACACGTATCTTACACACATATATACACGATGCATACATACACACATCTCTGTATGTGCGTATATATATATATATAAATATACACTCTCACACACATAATGTACATACTTTTATACACACATACATTCAGATATGTTTACACGCTCACACACAGAGATATTATAAAAAGATATGTACAAATACGTAAATAAGCACAAAGATAAATATCGATAGACGTTATCTAAAATAAATAGATATATATAAACAGGCGCGTATGTATTGGCATGAGTGTTTGGGTGGATTTGAGAGGAAAACGAAAGAGAAAGCCGGATTTGTTGGTTTTCCAAAACAACGGCGGATGTGAGTATAACCGACGTCTAAACAAAATGACACAGCGAGACGGACACTGAACAACACAGAAAAACAGAACGATATACAAAATATCATAGAGATACGGTAAACTAAGCTTAGATATGACAAAGCACGGATAAAATCCGACGACGAAAGTCAAGAATTCGACTCACTTTTTCTGGTGACCTCCATTTTTAGTCCTTAAGGTCCCTTATGTAGTGTGACAACAAGAAAGGCCGCTGCTAATCATGGAAAATAAATAGCCGACTGAAAAGTGAAACTGACTTTTAAAACAGGAAGAAGAATGTTTTTTTTTTCATGAAATTGAAAGTATAAATTTTCTAGGACTGTGTGAAGTACATGTATGGAATATACTATGCTGTTTCTTTATCCAGTTCCTCGCCTGTCTTTAACTCTCACGCTGTCTTTGTTCCTCTCTTCCCCCATATATATGTGTGTGTGCGTGTGTGTATTTTATATTTATATATATATATATATATATATATATATATATATATATATATACGCACACACATATATATTTTTATATATATATTTATATATATATTTATGTCCACCTATACACACACACACACACACACACACACATATATATATATATATATATACTCTCTTACTTGTTTCAGTTATTTGACTGTGGCCATGCTGGAGCACCGCCTTTAGTCGAGCAAATCGACCCCATGACTTATTCTCTGGAAGCCTAGTACTTATTCTATCGGTCGCTTTTACGGGGACGTAAACACACAAGCATCGGTTGTCAAGCGATGTTGAGGGGGGGGGGGCAAACACAGACGCACAAACATATACACACACATGCATACATACACACACACACATACACATACACACACATACATAAACACACACACATGCATACATACATACATACATGCATACATACATACATACATACATATATATGACGGGCTTCTTTCAGTTTCTGTCTACCAAATCCACTCACAAGGCTTTGGTCGGCCCGAGGCTATAGTACAAGACACTTGTCCAAGGTGTCACACAGTGGGACTGAACCCGGAACCATGCGGTTCGTAAGCAAGCTACTTACCACACAGCCATTCCTACGTCTATACACGTCATATATTTATAAACACACACATATATATATACATATTCATACGGACATATATATGCATGTATATATATACACACAGACACACACACACGCATACATATGCATGTATGTATGCATTGTGTGTGTATATATATATATATATATATATATATATATCATCATCATCATCATCATCACCATCTAACGTCCGCTTTCCATGCTAGCATGGGTTGGACGATTTGATTGGGGGACTGGCGAACCAGATGGCTACACCAGACTCCAATCTGATCTGGCAGAGTTTCTCCAGCTGGATGCCCTTCCTAATGCCAACCACTCCGAGAGTGTAGTAGGTGCTTTGTATGTGCCATCGGCACGAAGGCCAGTCCGGCGGCACTGGCAACAGCCACGCTCAAATGATGTTTTTTAAATGCCACCTGCACAGGAGTCAGTCTAATGTTTTGCTCACATGCCACCGGCACAAGTGCCAGTAAGGTGAAGCTGGAAACGATCGCGCTCAAATGGTGCTTTTTATGTGCCACCGGCACGGGAGCGAGACCGCTGCTCTGGCAGTGATCCCACTCGAACGGTGCTGTTACCACTCCACTGGCACGGGTGCCAGTCATCAAATTTGGTTCAGTTTCGATCTCACTTGCTCCAACAGGTCTTCGCAAGCTGATCTTAGTGTCCAATGAAGGAAAGGTTGGCATGGGTGCCGGTCATCGAATTTGGTTCAATTTCGATTTCACTTACCTCAACAGGTCTTCGCAAGCAGGGTTTTGTGTCCAAAGAAGGAAAGGTATGCATAAGTGGGCTGGCTACAACCCTGGCAAAGGCCATGGGTTATGGTCCCACTTGTCTTGCCGGGTCTTCTCATGCACAGCATATTTCTAAAGGTCTTGGTCACAAGTCATTGCCTTGGTGAGGCCTACTGTTCGAAGGTCGTGCTTCACCACCTCATCCCAGATCTTCCTGGGTCTACCACTTCCACAGGTACCCTCAACCGCTAGGCTGTGGCACTTTTTCACACAGTTATCCTCATCCATTCTCACCACATGACCATACCAGCGCAATCGTCTCTCTTGCACACCTCAACTGATGCTTCTTAGGTCCAACTTTTCTCTCAAGGTACTTACACTCCATTGAGTATGCACACTGACATTACACATCCATCGAAGCATACTGGCTTCATTCCTTGTGAGCTTACGCATGTCCTCAGCAGTCACGGCCCATGTTTCACTGCCATGTAGCATGGCTGTTTGTACACATGCGTCATATAGTCTGCCTTTTACTCTGAGTGAGAGGCCCTTTGTCACCATCAGAGGTAAGAGCTCTCTGAACTTTGCCCAGGCTATTCTTATTCTAGCAGCTACACTTTCAGCGCACCCTCCCCCGCTACTGACTTGGTCACCTAGGTAACGGAAGCTATCAACTACTTCTAGTTTTTCTCCCTGGAATGTGGCAAAGGTTGTGACTGAGAAATACAAAGCATAGAATAAGTGTCTGTAACAAAGACTATAAGAGTCCTGAACACAGGATAAGAAAGTACCAGTTCATAGAAGAGTTACAGTAGGTAGAATGTCTGTACAAGTGGTTGTGGCCGAAGAGCAGAGCTGTGGTGTCACATGTTGTATGTGAAGTTGAGCGTCGATGCTGGAGACCAGTTACTTGGTACAGAAGATTCTCGAAGGTTGTTCTAGCTGTTATCTCAAGGTGGAAAACAATCCACTCAAACAGTGTTGAGATGAAACCGCGGTTGTTGTTGGTGTGTGTACTCTGGTGGTGGTGTAGATGTCATCGCTGGAAACTGGCTGGTGCTGTGTTCTGTGTGATGATCAACGACCAGACCTGTAAGAGATCTGAAGTGGAAGACAAACTGGCGTGGATCAAACAGGGCTATTTATAGATAAAAAAGGGCTCACTGGAAAAAGCACAAAAACTCTCTCTCACGTGACCTTGACAGAAGGCCATGATTGGACGCTATGCACCCTGGCGCGAAACACAACTGTTGACAAATTCTGCGCAAATAAGAATCAATCAGAGTGGTGGACACAAGGGTCCAAGCGGCCCGAAAGCTAGATGTTAGCCGCTTCGTTATCATTTGTAAATGAATACCCGAGAGAGAGGTTTCACTACAACTTGCTTCGACACCTGAAACTTCTCCTCTAGTTCTGATAGTGACTCAGCAATTAGAGCAAGGTCATCAGCATGGAGGAGCTCCCAGGGGCAACCTGTCTTGAATTCCTGGGTTATTGCTTGGAGAATTATGGTTAAATAGGAGGGGGCTGAGGACTGAACCTTGGTGGACTCCTATCTCTACCCGGAACTCTTCACTTTACTCGTTGCCAACCCTCACCTTACTGACAGCGTCCCTGTACATGGCTCGCACAGCTCTCACTAACCATTCATCTATCCCTAGTTTCCTCATTGACCACCAGATAAGGGATCGGGAGACCCTGTCAAAGGCTTTCTCCGTGTCAACGAAAGCCAGGTACAGCGGTTTATCTTTCGCTAGGTATTTCTCTTGCAGCTGTCTTACCAGAAATATAGCATCAGTGGTGCTTTTCCCTGGCACGATTCCCAACCGCATCTCATCTAAGCTGACTCTCTCCCTAATTAGTTGGGCTATGCCCCTCTCCATGACCTACATTACCTGGTCCAACAACTTGATACCTCTGTAATTGTTTGTGTCTAAAGCGTCACCTTTACCTTTGTAGCAGTTGACTATGGTGCTGCTACACCAGTCATTGGGTATGACTCCTTCGTGTAGCACCTGGTTAACTATACCGGTAACTAGGCTATAGCCGACACTACCAGAGATTTTGAGCATCTCTGCAGTGATTCCTGATGGGCCGGGGGCTTCCCCTGTCTTCATACTCTTGATCGCTTTATCTACCATGGTACTGTCAATTAGGATAGCTGGTCCCTCTGTTGGGTCGACATTCGGCAGACTCTCTTTCTCTCATTCATTCTCTTTATTAAGCAACCTTTCGTAGTGGCATCTCCAAACCTCTCTCTTTGCAGCCTCCTTTAGTGCAAGCATATTATCATCCATGCAGACACATTTCTCTCCTACAATGTCACGATTCTCTCTCACGAAATACCTCAAGTCTTTGGTCCTCACACAGCAGAACATTGGCAAATTTTTTTGTATCTGCTCCCCCTCTGGCTAAATAAACCTGTCTCCTAGCTTCCCTTCTAGCAGTTTCATACAATTCCCTGCTGCCACTATTCTTCCAAGCCTGTTTCTTTTGTCTAATAGCCCTGTCAACCACATTGTTCCACCAGCACGTTGGGTCGAGAGGGGACTTTGCACCATCCACAAATCTGGTCAGTGGCTCTCAGCAGGTTGTCCCGTAGAAAACTCCAGTTGTCTTCCATATTATGTGATGCTATAAGAAACCTCCTGTTGAGGTGTAGGCGTAGCTGTGTGGTGAGAAGTTTGCTTCCCGCGCATGCGTCGGTCTATTTGTGGTGTTGATTTTTGACGAGTCAGACAAAATTTTTTTGTGCTGCTTTGGCAGCAGTTTGTCGGTGAGTGTTGTACCGGTGGAAAGGAATGTATTCGGACCTTAGCGACTATGAGCTGTTCTCAGCAGAGGAAGAGCTCGTTAAGGCGGTAAATAGAATGGACGAATGGAAAGAGTAAAGAATTTTGCTGAGACGCAGAGTTGAAGAAAAGGAATATGGACCTAGCCGGACTGAAGGAGCTGAGTAAGATGACACAGAAGGCGGGCGGTGACGTAAAGTTATTACCCCCGAAAGGGTCATGGAAAATATGGGAAAGAAGACATTTGTACTCAGTGGAGAGTAGGAAGGTGGAGCTGATGGAGATGGAAAAAGTCGGAAAAGCTTTGAAGGGGTTTTCGAAGGAAGTGACATATATAGCGAAAGGAAATAGATATGGGATGGTGGTTGTCCAGCTTATGACAATGGAGGAGGCAAAGAGGCTGGCGAGTGCAACTGTAAAAACGGAGGAAGTGGTACTTCTACCCATGTACTTTAGGAGAAAGACTTCTAAGGTGAGGGTAGAAGGAATTCCACCCGATATAGAAGTGGCTTGGGTTGCGGCAGCCGTCCTCGCTGGAAGTGAGGAGGGGTGGCTGTCCTCTAAGCCACGGAAACGGAGGATGGAGAAGAAAAACACTGGACCTCATTATACAGTCAGAGGAGAGGCAATTGGAGAGATTGGCGGATATGGTGACGTTGGGAGAGATTGTGTTATGAGTGTGGGTGGAGGGCAGAAACCCACAATGTTTTAAATGTGGCCAAAAGGGCCACATTAGAGCGCACTGCCATCTGCAGAGGAAAATGACAGAAGAAGTGGTGGTGGTGACAGAGGAAAAAAAGGAAGAAGTACAGATAGATGGAAGGAACAAGGAGGATGAATGGCCAGTGACAGAGAATAAAAGGAAAAAGAGAAAGAAGAACAGTCAGTGTGATGTAGGACCCCAGACTAACTTCATCCCACCCAAGACCACTCAGACCCACCCTCCCCATAGAGTCACCAAACCCACCGACCCCTCTCCCCACAGGAAAAAAAAGAAGAAAGAACAGACACACAAAATTTACAAGACCCCCTCCCTTGGTGAAAATAGACATACCCTGAGACTATCCTTTAGCTGTGCACCTAGTGTTAAAAAGATTTTAGTAGGTAGGCCTACCCCTGAGGCAGAGGCAGGATGCTCATGCAGGGATAATACAATTTGTCTATTGAATGGCCACTGCAACATGGAGACAGTAGTATATGAGGCAGAGGTAACAGCCACAGGACCAAATAGACAACCAAATTTTGGGAACTAATTAAAAACATTACGAATTTATAAAACTTCCTATTCTAATAAGCTACAGAGGGATAAGATACATATTAAGAACTAACAGCAGTAGCAGAAGTAGTGTGAAAAAAAATACCTTTCATGGAATAAAGTTGAAATCTTAGTTATCACAAGAAGATTGTATGTTAAGGTGAGAGATCAGAAATATATGTAATAAAGGTTCAATTTCAAATTTAAATATGTGCTAATTAGTAGCCAAAGATGAACATGGTAGAAGTTGAAATACCATATTTTGATAATTTTAACTACTTTTTAAAAAATTAAAATTTTATTTTATTTTATTCAATGCTTGACTCTAAAAGGACCCTTATTATTATTACATTATTTCAGGGCTTCTAGTGGTAGTGTCGTGTTTATTCTATGTTTTGACTTAAATAAATCTAATCCTATTCCATTAATATTCTGTAATTAGCCCATGTTAGTCTTAAAACAAGTTCATGACTATATAAGATAGTATAATTAAACTAGTAATCAATTGTCATGTTTCTATATTGGATGTCCTTGTTAATTCCTACCATTCCTTCTTTTTTCTTTTTTTTTTTTTGTCCCTTAAGCCTTAATAAACCCATTATTATAAACTATATAAATCCTATACTAATTCTTTACATTATAAAAATAAAGCTTATCTTTTATGTGTCTTTCAAATAGTATTATTATATATATTAGCTTAAATTTTAAAATAAGTTTTTAAAATAATTCAAAATAGTTTTCTGAATCCAATATATATATTATTCTTAAACTTTACACCTTATCTATAGCTTTTGAATTCAAAATTGGCACTACTTCAGGGTTTTAGTATAAACTAATTACATTTTTATTATTAACATACTTATTATTATTAACATATTAATTAAGCTAATATTGATATCTATAAATTTCCCATACTTAGTACATGTAAAACAGACTAAAGAAAAAGCTCTGTTGACCTAAATGCTTAAGGTTTAATTCCCCAACATCATGATAGCAGTAAAAAAAACCCAACCTAAAATAGTGTTGCCACTCTGACCAGAGAAACCTTTATAACCATATCCATGTATAATGCTTACACCTTCCCTTTCCTTAGAAGTGATTGCCCCTTATACTATAACCACAAGATAAGAGACAATAAAATCAGAGACAGTTAGAATTCTACCTAGAACTGATTACTAGCCTATTAGCCTTGGCTATGTCAAGATTGATTTTTATATATTCTTCTTCCCACTTGGATTTTAAATGTTGCCACAATTATAATATGTCTATTCTACTGTAATTTTCTACATTTCTGTGCAGCTGAAGATTGCTCCACATATTGCATTTAATGTAATGCTCGCATTACTTAAATAAATGGAGTAGCATGAAACGTGCGTACTGCAGTCATCTTTACAATCCATGTTGCTTATTTTGATTTTTTGATCACCTTGCTTTTAGAATGGTTTTTGGATAATGCCATACTATATTCTGGTGCCTAAACATAAGTACCATGTTCAATTTTGAATCTAAATCTAAATCTTTTATATATATATATATATATATATATATATATATATATATATAGAGTTATTAATATTTCTAAGTCTCTCTAAAGGAGACTACGGCAGTGGTACTGGAAATTAATAGTTATCGCCAAGCCAACATGGCAGTCCCAAAATTAGGACGAAAGCTGCCGTGAATTAGCTCCAAGAAGCCATCGCTTCTAGCTAGCTATGTGACACACGAAACCTGTGTCCTTTATAACCTTCGAACAGGGGAGGTCAGCAGTGTCCCCCTGCTGGTTTGGCATCTGCAGACTAGTTTCACAAAAACTATTTTCCCTGTTAACCTTCCTTTGATATTTCTGCACCTCTCATGCATCCATGACTTACTCTGGGTACATCTTATGGAGTTTCTCTCTACACCTTTTCTACATATCAAGCAGGGCCGTCTACCTGAGGGCATTTGTAATTTGTCCACTTTCCTTCTTACTAAGACTTTGGTTTTTGCTAAGCTAACTTTAAGGCCCTTTAATTCTAGAACCTTGCTTTCACACATGAAATTTTCTCTCTAGTTCTGGTAGTGATTTAGCTATAAGAACAAGGTCACCAACATAGAGTGTCTTAAATTCCTCTGGAGGACTATGATGAACAAGAGGGAGCTGAGGACTGATCCTTGATGAACCCCTACCTGTGCCCTGAATTTATTACTATACTCATCGCCAACCTGCACCTCACTGACAACATCCCTGTACATCGCTTGTACAGCTCTCACCAACCATTCATCTATCCCTAGTTTCTGTATTGACCACCAAATAAGGGAATGGGGAACCCTGTTGACAGCTTTCTCCATGTCAACAAGAGCCAAGTACAGGTGTTTATTTTGGGTTAGGTACTTCTCAAGCAGCTGTCTTAACAGAAGTATAGCACCAGTGGTGCTTCTCCCTGGCAATAAATAACAATACAAATGTAGAGTATATATATATATATATATGATGACTACGGACCGAGACCTTTGGAAATGGGCTGTGCGTGAGAAGACCCGGCAAGCCAAGTAAGATCGTTGCCAGTGCCCCTGGACTGGTTCTTGTGCGGGTGGCACATGAGATGCACCATTTTGAGCGTGGCCGTTGCCAGTACCGCCTGACTGGCTCCTGTAGGATTTTCGAGCGAGATCGTTGCCAGTGCCCCTGGACTGGCTTGTGCGGGTGGCACATAAAAGACACCATTTCGAGCGTGGCCGTTTTCGTGCAGGTGACACGTAAAAGCACCCACTACACTCTCTGAGTGGTTGGCGTTAGGAAGGGCATCCAGCTGTAGAAACTCTGCCAAATCAGACTGGAGCCTGGTGTTGCCATCCGGTTTCACCAGTCCTCAGTCAAATCGTCCAACCCATGCTAGCATGGAAAGCGGACGTTAAACGATGATGATGATGATGATGATGATATATATATATATCCTGTATTTATGTAAGCCTGAAGCTTATAGTGATCACTGTGTAATGACTAAGGTAAATAGTCTAATAATGGGACATATAAGCCCTCAACAGAAAAAAGTAGGTTTTTCTATCTGCATGGGGTTTGAACCTATATACCATTGCTAATACAACTAAGTGTGTTACCATTACACCAGCGAATTTGCCTCCCTGTTTCTGTCAAATTTAAGAACTACACCAGCATGCCCCATTATTAGACTATTTTCTTTACTCATTGCACGGTGATTGCAATAAGCTTTAGGCTTATAGAAATACCATTATTATTATTATTTACAGGATTGTAAAACACGGTGCCGTATACAAAACCATTTGCACCAAAAGCACATAGAAAGTTTGTTTACAAAACAACTACAACAGAAACAAGAAGGCTAATCCACTGGTGTAATGGTAACGCAGTTGCATTAACTTAGGGACGGAGCTCCTCTATGCCGATGACCTTGTACTAATTGCGGAGTCACTATCAGAACTAGAGGAGAAGTTTCAGGTGTGGAAGCAAGGACTAGAATCGAAGGGCCTTAGAGTCAACCTAGCTAAAACAAAACTCCTAATAAGTAGGAAGGTAGATAAAACACAAACCCCTTCAAGTAGATGGCCCTGCTCATTATGTAGAAAAGGAGTAGGTAGTAACTCTATAAGATGTACCCAGTGCAAGCTATGGACACATAAGAGGTGCAGCAATATCAAAGGAAGGTTAACTAGGAAGTTAGTTTTTGTATGTGGCAGATGTTCAGGTGCAATAAAGACTGTAAACAAACAGGAAACAACTTCTGTCTCATTCCAGGGAGAAAAAATAGAGGTAGTTGATAGCTTCCGTTACCTAGAGGACCAAGTCAGTAGCGGGGGAAAGTGTAGCTGCTAGAATAAGAATAGCCTGGGCAAAGTTCAGAGAGCTCTTACCTCTGCTGGTGACAAAGGGCCTCTCGCTCAGAGTAAAAGGCAGACTGTATGATGCATGTGTACGAACAGCCATGCTACATGGAAGTGAAACCACTGGTGCTATATATATATATATATATATATATATATATATATATCATCATCATCGTTTAATGTCCACTTTCCATGCTAGCATGGGTTGGACGATTTGACTGAGGACTGGTGAACCAGATGGCTACACCAGGCTCCAATCTGATCTGGCAGAGTTTCTACAGCTGGATGCCCTTCCTAACGCCAACCACTCCGAGAGTGTAGTGGGTGCTTTTACGTGCCACCGGCATGAAGGCCAGTCAGGTAGTACTGGCAACGGCCACACTCAAAATGGTGTATTTTACGTGCCACCTGCACAAGAGCAAGTCCAGCAGCACTGGGAATGATCTCGTTCAAAATTCTTTACATGTGCCAGAAAGGCGACGCTGGGCATGGGTGCCATTACGATTTCACTTTCGCTTGCCCCAACAGATCTTTGCAAGCCGAGTTTCGTGTCCAATGAAGGAAAGGTATGCATAAGTGGGCTGGCTACACCCCTGGCAGAGGCCTCAGGTTATGGTCTCACTTGGCTTGCCAGGTCTTCTCGCGCACAGCATATTTCCAATGGTCTCAGTCAGAAGTCATCGGCTCGGTGAGGCCCAATGTTCAAAGGTCTTGCCTCACCACCTCATCCCAGGTCTGCCTGGGTCTATCTCTTCCACAGGTTCCCTCAACTGCTAGGGTGTGGCACTTTTTCACACAGCTATCCTCATCTATTCTCGCCACATGTCCATACCAGTGCAGTTGTCTCTCTTGCACACCACAACTGATGCTTCTTAGGTTCAACTTTTCTCTCAAGTTACTTACACTCTGTCTAGTATGCACACTGACATTACACATCCATCGGAGCATACTGTCTTCATTCCTTGTGAGTCTACACATGTCTTCAGTAGTCATGGCCCATGTTTCACTGCCATGAAGCATGGCTGTTCGTACACATGTGTCATACAGTCTGCCTTTTACTCTGAGAGAGAGACCCTTTGTCACCAGCAGAGGTAAGAGCTCTCTGATATATATATATATATATATATATATATATATATATATATATTCTTTTATTCTTTTATTCTTTTATTCTTTTATTTGTTTCAGTCATTTGACTGCGGCCATGCTGGAGCACCGCCTTTAGTCGAATCAAATCGACCCCAGGACTTATTCTTTGTAAGCCTAGTACTTATTCTATCGTCTCTTTTTGCCGAACCGCTAAGTTACGGGGACCTAAGCACACCAGCATCGGTTGTCAAGCGATGTTGGGGGGACAAACACAGATGCACAACATATACACACATACATATATATATACATATATACGACGGGCTTCTTTCAGTTTCCGTCTACCAAATCCACTCACAAGGCTTTGGTCGGCCCGAGGCTATAGTAGAAGACACTTGCCCAAGGTGCCACGCAGTGGGACTGAACCCGGAACCATGTGGTTCGTAAGCAAGCTACTTACCACACTATATATATAATCTTACATTAAAAACCACAAACCTTGCAAAATAGCTACCCAGGATTTCCAAGTTGAAATAATAATTTATTCTGCCTTTTACTCAGAAGTCACTTTTGGATTGTTTTACTCAGGAGTTGCTCTTGGATCATAAGGATTCTTCCAGGCTTAGTCAGCGAACAGGGAATCCCATGCTAGTATCAAAGTAATAGAGTTAATGTCTGGTCATAGAGTGACCAATGGTTTAACATCTATGAAGGCTGTAGGCTCACAGATGACTCTTCAGACTCTAGTCCAAAGACAAATT
>NC_142956.1:10168878-10183878 GCF_046866305.1 Octopus bimaculoides
TTGTGAGTGGATTTGGTAGACGAAAACTGAAAGAAGCCCGTCGTATATATGTATATATATATGTGTGTGTATATGTTTGTGTGTCTGTGTTTGTCCCCTCAACATCTCTTGACAACTGATGCTGGTGTGTTTACGTCCCCGTAACTTAGCGGTTAGGCAAAAGAGACCGATAGAATAAGTACTATGCTTCCAAAGAATAAGTCCTGGGGTCGATTTGCTCGACTAAAGGCGGTGTTCCAGCATGGCCGCAGTCAAATGACTGAAACAAGGAAAAGAGAGAAAAGATATATATATATATATATATATATATATGTGTGTGTGTGTGTGTGTGTGTGTGTGTGTGTGTGTGTGTGCATGTGTGTGTGTGTGTGTGTGTGTATATATATATTAGAAAAAATAATAAGTTACTTTCTTGGAATCATTATTCATCGTTTAGGGATAGAAATAAAGCTAGCATCACCGGCCTAACTAAATTTATTTGGGAACCGATGGATTGCAATAAGCAATTCTCTTTGGAATGGTCCATATTGGCCACCTCAGTTCCCTATGACAAGGGTAGGGATTTTTTTCCTCTTTGTAACTTGGAACTTTTTTATATCCTGTTCTCCAAGAATCGCCTAGTTAACCAAATAACTCAGAGAGCGTACCGGTGTCAGCACTTCAAGAAACATACCTTCTTTTATTACCGTTAGCTCCATCATTCCAACTAGGTTAGGTTTTAAGCATTATTATCATTATTTTTTTTTTTTTTCTCTTCTCACTAAATGTCCTCTGAATAATATCTACTTCTACATCCACCGTAACTTGCCTTTTCCCCTTCTATAGTTTATTAAGTAATTTCCTTCCCCGTAATTACTACTTGAATTGCTTTGTACCACTAGTTGCTTTGCCTTATATCCGACCTTCTCCTTATAAGCATGTATATTGTTGTTATTATTATTATTTCTCAACAAAATACCCTGTACCTCGTTCTTCCATTGATTAGCGCTAACATCAGTATATTAATATATCACAGGGTAATGGTGTTTCATTTATCATGTTTACATTCTTCGCTTCAAGTCAGTAGGTTATTAATCTTAATATTTTTATAATCTTAAACAAAACACATATATATGTATATATATATATATGCATATGTGTGTATGTAAGTGTGTGTGTGTGTGTGTGTCTGTCTGTATATATACATATATGTGTGTGTGTGTATGTGCATGTATGTATATATACAGGAATGTATGTATAGGTTTGCGTATGTGTGCATATGTATATGTGTAGGTGTGTATATGTCTGTGTATATATATATATATATATATATGTGTGTGTGTGTGTGTGTGTGTGTGTGTGTGTGTGTGTGTGTATGTGTATATATACACATATATATATATATATATATATATATATTTCTGCCTCATTCACTACTAGTGCTTTATTTTCCCCTTCTACAGTAAATTCTTCTTAGTAATGCCACACAGGATGTTCGTGCCTTCGGTGACTTCAACTACGTATTTCTAATCTTCTTGTAAATGTGTACATTATTATCATTATTACTTCTCCAATAAATATCCTGTACCTTGTTTTACCATTAACTAACATTAATATCCGTATAATAGTAATATAATATATTACTAGGCTATGATGTTTTATTTATTTTTATTCACTTTCTTCACTTCATATAAAATATGTAATTAGTTTTCCTTATATAGTATATATTTAATTTGATGTACTCCCTTAGTTCTCTCCCTTCCTCCATTTTTGACTTAGCAATTAGCTCGCGCTCTTTCAATTTTTCTGTACTGTAACATATTTGTCTTCCTCCCCCCATTTCAATCATTCATTTAATTTAAACCTTTAGCATCACGTTTGCAACCCCCTCCCTTTATATCTCTATGTAAACAAGCGTTCTTATTTCTAACGCCCATGGACTAATATTATTGATCTCTTTATATCTCTATGTAAACAAACATTCCTATGGTCACTTGACCATGTAACATCTTAGCTCGTAAGTTACCTCATCATTTCGTATTTGTCTTGCTTTTATATGTTGATTCCCTGAAGATGAATATATGAGGAATTCCAGCAGCTCTTACTTCTTTGTACAAGACCTCTCATATATTTTGAAACATGTGTAGGAATTAAAGGAACTTTTATTTATATGCGTTTTGCTCCATTTATTATTATTATTCATATATATATATATATACACATACACATACACACACACACACACATATATATATATATATATATATATATATACATATACATACATACATAGATATATATGTATATATATATATGTGTATGTATATATATATATATATACATATATCATACACCTGACTTCGTCTTTTGTTTTTCTACAGTACTCCATCAGTTACGACATTGAGGGTTCCAGTTGATTCAATCAACAGAACAGCTTGCTCATGAAATTAATGTGCAAGTGGCTGAGCACTCCACAGACACATGTACCCTTAACGTAGTTCTCGAGGAGATTCAGTGTGACACTGTGTGACAAGACTGGCCCTTTGAAATACAGGTACGACAGAAACAGGAAGAAAAAGTGAGAGAAAGTTGTGGTGAAAGAATACACCAGGTTTCGCCACCAAACCCCTGCCGGAGCCTCGTGGAGCTTTAGGTGTTTCTACTCAATAAACACTCACAACACTTGGTCTGGGAATCGAAACCGTGATCCTACGACCGCGAGTCCGCTGCCCTAACCACTAGGCCATTGTGCCTCCACATGTATATATTAATGTATACATAAACATATATACTGTGAGAGAGTTAGGGGTTGAGGATTCAACCCACTAAGGGATAGTATCTATCCAATATACTGTGTATATATATTTATATTATATATGTATGTGTGTTTGTATATATATATATATATATATATATATATATATATTCACACACTCACACACACATATGTGTGTGTGTGTATATATATCTATATGTATACTTGGAAATGGATGCATGACACTCAATCATATAATATTATAAATAAGGTATATATATATATATATATATATATATATATATATATGCATATATACATACATATATGTACATACATGCATATATATATATATATATATATATATATATGCATATATACATACATATATGTACATACATGCATATATATGTATATTTTTATGCATATATGGGTACAAGACGTCACAAAACGTAAACAACATTGTATTCGAAAGCAATATGAAATATGAAGACAAATTTGTGTTGCCAGTACCGCCTGACTGGCTTCCGTAGGATTTTCGAGCGAGATCGTTGCCAGTGCCCCTGGACTGGCTTGTGCGGGTGGCACATAAAAGACACCATTTTGAGTGTGGCCGTTGCCAGTATCGCCTGACTGGCCTTCGTGCAGGTGACACGTAAAAGCACCTACTACACTCTCTGAGTGGTTGGCGTTAGGAAGGGCATCCAGCTGTAGAAACTCTGCCAAATTTAGATTAGAGCCTGGTGTTGCCATCCGGTTTCACCAGTCCTCAGTCAAATCGTCCAACCCATGCTAGCATGGAAAGCGGACGTTAAACGATGATGATGATGATATATATATATATATATATATATATGTGTGTGTGTGTGTGTGTGTGTGTGTGTGTGTGTAATCCCAGGTTACAATAACAATATCAAATACTTAACCCACACTGCAACACCAATCAGATATCTTTATCAGCATGTCCTGGATATCAACCATAGCCACAAACACTTATATACAAAACAAGGGGAAATAATCCCAGTCTTCACCAACATTTGCAACTCTTATATCTGAAACAATGAGTATATGAAGTAATCCTGCCTCTCTCCAAGCTCTATAATTATTTCTGTTTCGTGGTACAAGGGAACTGTAATGTAGGGAATAAAATACAGTTTACCTACCTTTCGTTGGTTGTCCATCAGTGTTAAGTCCAAATACGTGCCCTACCTGTCCCACCTAATGTTAGCAGCTGTTACTACCAATGCCTGCTAGCTCACTCCACTTGCATCCATTCATCACAACTGCCCCAGGCTGAAAGAGCATGACCCTGGACCTGCTTCCCTCACTTCCTCTTTCCCGCTTCATGTTCCAGTGGGGTCCCTTGTCTGTTGATGTCACAGCCCTTTCCTTCTGGTTCATCTCATCCCCACATGCCCCACTGATCTCAAAGATCACCTCCTTACTTCACTCTTTGTCAAAATCTGCCATCCACCCAGGTGGATGCCTCATGTGCTGTGATCCCCACCTGCCTCTCCTCCACTTTCGTCGTCCAATGAAGCAACAATTCTGTGAACATCTAAGATGTAATGCGGCATTCCATCCACAGAAACGTTATTTTTGGAATTAAAAGCCGTCACTGTTCCTCTTTTCCACTGAGATGTGCAGCATGCCTTCAGGGCTCGACCTAGACTTCATCCCTTACCTGCATGAAGGCAGGCCCTCTCTCTTCTGCAGGCATTTTGATGGTTTATTCGGATGCCACCATTCATATCTGAATATCCCTTTGTGTGGCATGGACTCTTCCCTGTCCTGATCAGGGTGACATATTGTACCGGAATGTACTGCGTCCAACTCAGCCACATTGATTTGGTTGTAATCATCTGCTTTGCAAAGCCAGGTTACATCCTTCACTTTGATGCCTCCAATTACCAGTACAACCTCTATCGCTATGCTGCTAGCATCACACCATCTGGTCCCATTCTCCGATTTGGGCATGTACCTGATTCCTCGTACAGAGTCTTCTGCTCTTGACCTCTCCACGATCTGCCGCATCATTGTTACTGTCCCCTCTCCCACTTTTGCCCTTTCTGCTCATTTCTTGACGTAGCCGCCTGCTGTTTGTAGCCGCCCTGCAATTGGGTAGTGACCCACTAGTCTTCCACACAGTGAGAATAGTTCTCTCCTGTTGATGCTGGTACCCAGTTCTGTGATCTCATTCCCCCCTCCGAAACACCAATACATGTGTTCTATCTCTTTGAAGCTTGAGCTGCAGTGCAGCTCCTCCAACCATTGGCTCATGTGGCATTGCAGTCAGCCTGAACTTCTTCAGATGACTTACGACTTCTGCGGCAGACATTACAGTCTCATCTACCAAGATGGCGTCTATATAGGAATTGGTGGCCTTTTTTTATCTTGTCCGCCTTTCCCAGGATAGATTTGAGCACTGTCACCATGATCTTCAGCACAGAATTTAGCCCAAATTCCAGCCTAGTTAAACAGTATGTCTGGCCCTTATGTCACACCAGCTGGTACTGCCACTGTTTCTCACTCACGTAGAGTTAGAGATATGCCAACTTCAAGTTGACAATTATTTCTACCCTCATCATGTCTCCATTCATGCAGTGTCATGCCACAGTCATCAGTCACCTCGCTGCCCATGTGGCATGATACATGGCCATTCATCTCTTGAAAGTCCAGTACCAGCCTGACTTTGCTCTTTGTTGACTGCACTGCTGCCATTACTAGTAGCACTCCGCTCATCAACGCCTCCTTCCACAGGATAAGGATACCCTCCTTAATTCACCTCTCTACCTCTCCTTCAAACTCACTCCTGGCATGTCCCTTCAAGGTATGCTGGTAGCAGCTCAGCCTGTTCTTCAGCATTGGGGGCTCCCCTTTCCAGTGCTACTCTGCCCTCCACTACTGATTGTCAAACACCACCCAGAAATCTTTGTCCTCAATGGTGTAAGCAGTACAATCTCTCACTGAGCTCTGCCCCCTCTCATGTTGCAGATTCACAATGCATGATACCCATGCACCACCAAATGAAACCACATCTCCACCGACACTGACATCTCCAA
Source organism: Octopus bimaculoides (assembly GCF_046866305.1). Taxonomy (NCBI): domain Eukaryota; kingdom Metazoa; phylum Mollusca; class Cephalopoda; order Octopoda; family Octopodidae; genus Octopus; species Octopus bimaculoides. The sequence continues at coordinate 10,174,675 of NC_142956.1, forward strand.
GGCAGTTGATCGGTGCCATGCCCATCACCATGTCAATTCCGTCTACCACATGGTTGATCACAATTGCCAGCAGCCTCAGTGTTGTTCCCCACACTGCTATCTCCATGTCACTGCTACACTTACATCCAATTTTGCTGTTGTCAACTGCCCAATCACTATTTGTCCCCTTCCAATTTTTGTCACTCTTGAAGTCACAAGAAATGTCGTGCAGCCCATATCCATAAGGGTTTTGAACGCCTTTCCCACAATCAAGACTTCAACTGCAGGCAGTTACTGCATGAGCACCTCTACTTGGCCATGGGTAAGTTTGAGAGGCAGCAACTTCCCCGTGGCCTTTTTCCTGGCTGCAGTTTCAAGTGATATGCCTAGTCTGCCTGCACTGGTAGCAAACAGGTTCAGGCTTTGTCTCTACACAATCCTTTGATATATGCAGTCCCTGGCACTTGAAGTACCAGCCCATGAATGGTTGCTGTCACTCCACGGCAGTTTTCTCGCTGCTGCCAGTTGTTGCAGTTGCACTGATATCTTGTCGGGAAAGCCATTTACGAAGGCCAGTTGTGCTGCCTACTCTAGACCCTCTCTGGTAAAACCAGATGGAATGACCAGTCTCCAAACCTCTGTGGCATATCTCCTCGACCTGTTCCTCTGTTCACCTGACAGTTCTCACCTTAGCAAATGCAGTGTACATTCCCTCAATAGGCTTCCCTCAAGCGTTGCTCAACCCTCACCATGTTCAGTTGGTCTTCCTCATCCATCTTGAGGTGCAGCACCAACACGCTTACTTACAGGTACAGAGCCATGGGACCTGCTACATCATCGATACTTTGTAGCCTGACCACCACCTTGATCTTACGGATCCAGTCAATTACATCTCCTTCACTACAGAAAAGTCTGGTGGCATCACTGTCAATTCTTATCTTTACTGCTATCTTGTGGAAAGGGATTACAACAATGAAAAAAAAAAATATTTATATATGAGAGCCAAAATAACTTGTGGTACGAGAGAACTGTAAAGCGGGGAATAAAATATGGTTCACCTACCTCTTGGTGTTGGCTTTCCAGCTGTGTTAAGTCCAAACATGTGCTCTACTTGTCTCACCTAATGTTAGCAGCTCCACTCGCGTCCATTCACCATGATTGCTCCAGGCTGAAAGAGCATGACCCCGGTCTTACTTCCCTCACTTCCTCTCTCCCCCTTCCTGTTCCAGTGGGGCCCCTTGACCATTGACGCCCTTTCCTTCCAGTTCATCTCATCCCCACATCTTTTTTGTTTGACTTAAATTTTTAAAGTTGTCTTCACCCCCCCCTTACTCTCAGCCTACCACTTCTTCCTTCATTATTCTGAAAAGCCCATCGTGTATATATATATATATATATATATATATATATATATATATGCACACACACACACTCACACACACACAAAATAACCCACGTGCGATCCACAGAGCAAACCGCACGCATATACACACACACGTACACACACATATATATATACACATACACACGCGCACACACAAATACAGGCACAAACAGCAAGAAAATCACACCACACAACATACACATACACGCGCACACACATACTCAAAAACTGCCTGCCCACTTTCAACTGACCATTGTCCACAAGCACTCCCAAATTATTCCTGCTACTAATTCCTTCCACAACGTTTAATGACACACACACACCCACAAACACACACACACACACACACACACACACACTAACAGATAAACAGCCAAACCACACACACAAACACACACATATATACGTACATACACGTTCTGTTATTACACACACACACACACACGAACCCGTGCACACTCACACATACTTACCTCCCTCTAGCACTCTCCTGTCTTAGAAAGAACTTTTTCTCCACCCTTTCCCTTCCGGTCATTCCACAATGTAACCTCGTGGATATTGGTGGCGATTTTTTTCTTCCTCCGTTTTTCCCTTCTTTGGACTTTCTTTGTTTCCGACGAAGAGCTCCGCTCGAAACATCAAATTCTCTCTCTTTCCTTTCCCGAGCATCTAGTAACACAATCTGCATCACGTCCTCACGTTGTTGTTTTTTGTCTTCTTCCTTTTTTGAACTTATATATATATATATATATATATATATATATATATATATACGCACACATATATATACACACACATATATAAATATGTATGTATATGTTTGTGTGTCTGTGTTTGTCCTCCCCCCCTTCACGCCATCGCTTGACAACTGATGTTGGTATGTTTACGTACCCGTAAGTTAGCGGTTCGGCAATAAAAAGCCGATAGAAAAAGTACTAGGCTTACAAAGAATAAGTCCTGGGGTCGATTTCTTCGAGTAAAGGCGGTGCTCCAGCATGGCCACAGTGAAATGAATGAAACAAGTAAAAGAATAAAAAAATAAAAGAGTACATGTCTGTATGTATGTATGTATTTATGTATGTATAAAACAGCATCATAGATAGCTCTCAGTGACTAAAAAATATTTGGGATCATTTAACGAGTAGAAAAAAAGTATTAAGTTTACAGTCTGTGTATCTTTGTGGCTCATTGATTTAAAAATTCAAGCTTTCCAACTCCATCATGAATTATCTAGAAGTGATTATCTCCCTTACAATCACTGCTGCCAGGCACCATTTGTGTGTGTGTGTGTGTGTGTGTGTGTGTATGTGTGTTTAGGTCACAAAAACGATAGAAGATATTGACTGGCACCACTTTTGCTAAAGATAATAGTTAAACTAACTCAGAATCCACATATGCACTGTCTTTGCGGCTTTGTGGCTTTTGTGTTAGTTTAACTCTTATCTTTAGCAAAAGCCATGCTAGTCAGTACCTTCTGTCACTATTGTGACCGCTATTAATTTAGCCTTTAGGTTCTAATCGTCAATAAGCCATCCTTTTTAATTTGTTATATATAGGTGCAGGAGTGGCTGTGTGGTAAGAAGCTTGCTTTCCAACCACATGGTTCCAGGTTCAGTCCTACTGTGTGACACTTTGGACAAGTGTCTTCTACTATAGCCTCAGGCTGACCAAAGCCTTGTGAGTGGATTTAGTAGATGGAAACTGAAAGAAGCCCATGTATGTATATATATATATATATATATATATATATAAATATATATTTATGTGTGTATCTTTGTGTTTGTGTTTGTACCCCCCCCCCCCATCACTTGACAACTGATCTTTGTGTGTTTATGTCCCTGAAACATAGCAGTTCGGCAAAAGAGACCAATAGAATAAGTACTAGGCTTATAAAGAATAAGTCCTGGGGTCGATTTCTTTGACTAAAGGCAGTGCTCCATCATGGCCACAGTCAAATGACTGATATATGTAAAAGAGTAACTATATATATATGTGTGTGTGTGTGTGTGTGTGTGTGTGTGTGTAATATATATCTTTTACTTGTTTCAATCATTAGACTGCGGCCATGCTGGTGCACTAACTTGAAGAATTTTTAGTCAAATGAATTGACCCCACCGCTTATTTTTTGTTATGCCTCGTACTTACTGTATTGGCCTCTTTTGCCAAACTGCTAGGTTACAGGGATGTAAACACACCAACACTGGTTGTCAAGTGGTGGTGAGAGACAAACGCAGACACAAAGACACACACACACATACATACATAGTTGCAGTTGTGGCTGTGTAGTAAGAAGCTTGCTTCCCAATCACATGGTTTTGGGTTCAGTCCTACTGTGTGACACCTTGGGCAAGTGTTTTCTACTATAGCCTCAGGATGATCAAAGCTTTGTGAGTGGATTTGGTAGATAGAAACTGAAAGAAGCCTGTTGTCTATATGTGTATATATATATGCGTGTGTGTGTGTGTGTGTGTGTGTGTGTGTGTGTGTGTATCTGTGTGTGTATATTTATGCATGTGTTTCTGTGTCTGTATTTGTCCCCCCCCACCATCACCACTTGACAACTGGTGTTGGTGTGTTTTTGTCCCCATAACTTAGAAGTTTGGCAAAAGAGTCCAATAGAATAAGTACTAGGCTTAAAACATACGTCCTGGGATGGATTTGTTCAACTAAAATCCTTCAACGTTGTGCTCCAGTATGGCCACAGTCAAATGATTGAAATAAATAAAAGAATATACATGGCAGTCTTCTTTCAGTTTCTGACTCCACATCCACTCACAAGGTTTTGGTCACCCTAATGCTATAGCAGAAGACATTTGCCCAAGGTGCCCTGCAGTGGGACTGAACCTGGAACCATGTGGTTGGGAAACGAACTTCTTACCGCATAGCCATGCCTGCACACACACAGACACAGACACACACATACACACTCATATATATATAATCAAATATGAATTAGAAGCAGTGCTGGTGTTGTTCACAATGTTCATATATATATATATATATATATATATATGTATATGTATATATATATACTACAAATAAAAGGGTAAAGGATTATTAATTTATTAATAAATTAATAATTAATAATTTTTACCAAGCCCTTCGGTATGTAAACACCATTATCGGTGAAGAACTTATTTAAAAGTTCTTATACATTTATAAACATAATTAAGGGATCAGCAACAGTTGCTTCACCACATACGGAAGTTCAGAAATAGCAGCTAAAGTGCTAAAACTCCAACAGATAGCAATACTTGTAACTCACAGAGGCAAAACAAGAAGAAAAAATAATGAAACTAACCAGTCTTAGTTAATCATAGACGCGTTTCTGGATTAGAACAGTGAAAACTTTTCATTTCCACATCAGTATGATATTCCAGTTTTGCAAATTTGACGATGCTGGTAATTGTACATGCACACTTACCAGCATCGTCAAATTTGCAAAACTGGAATATCATACTGATGAGGAAATGAAAAGTTTTCACTGTTCTAATCCAGAAACGCGTCTATGATTAACTAAGACTGGTTAGTTTCATTATTTTTTCTTCTTGTTTTGCCTCTGTGAGTTACAAGTATTGCTATCTGTTGGAGTTTTAGCACTTTAGCTGCTATTTCTGAACTTCGGTATGTGGTGAAGCAACTGTTGCTGATCCCTTAATTATGTTTATACATACATACATACACACACACACACACACACACACACACATATATATATATATATATATATATATATATATATATATATATATATATGTATGTATGTATGTATGTATGTTTATTAAGAGAAGTAGGTAAAATTTTCTTAGCTTAGTAGATAAACACTTCCCCTGTACAAATAGGTTCAGTAAAATATTTAATAGACACTCTCTGAGAGTTTCCTTTAGCTGTGCGGCGAATGTAAAATGAGATTTTAGTAGATAGGCCGACACCTGAGATGCTCTTGTAAGCATAATACAGCATGTCCATTAGAAAGCTACTGTAATACAGAAACTGTCATATATGAGACTGAGGTAACAGAAATAGGACCAAATAGCCAACCAAAGGTGCGAAAGTACATAGGAGTCACTGAAAGCTCCTTCAGAACCCACTATAACAACCACAAATCCTCCTTCAGTATCCCAGAGATATGTAATGTCACAACCCTGACCATGCACATATGGTCATTGAAAGAAAGCACCACCAAGTACAGCTTAAAGTGGAGGGTTCTAAAGAAATGTAAAGCGTACTTCAAAAGCAGCAGGATGTATAGATTATGCCTGGCTGAGGAAAGACCAATATTGAAGACTCGCAGCACACTGGCATCCACCTAAACAGCAGAAGTAAAATTTTTAATTCTTGCCCACATGAAAGGAAGTAGATCCTATCATACATGCATGCCCCATCATGACTATAATCTCCAGCCCCACAGCTTTTGCTCTCCCACCACTAATACTTGTGAATCCAGTAGAGTTTGATCAGAACATACACAAATGTACTCACAAATACACACACCCTAACACAGTAGAAATTCACCTGATAGACCATTTTTCACCACCTCCAATATAAGCCCCCACACATATTGTATTCCCCCACACACTGAATGCATACATAAACACCCTAAGAATTAAAACAAAACACAAAAGAGAGAAGATACACCAACGAACACAGATATATATGAGGCCTTTGAAACCCACTTCCCTCACAAATGCTATAAATATAGTAACACTACACACATTTCATTTCTACAAGAGCATCAATTTAAAAAATTTTCCATAAACTCTTTTCCTGAAAACACTTGCCAACTGTCAACACCTGCCAGAGATGGTGTTTTGAGTACCAAGGGACATAACTCTTAACTTTAACCTTATTGGTTCATTTCATCGTCTTTTTCACAACAACCATAAAACCAGATGTGTCTGTTCACTTCCAACAATAGAGAGCAGTCACCATATTTCATTCCATAACTACCATCTCTAAAAAGTACATGGGTACATAATTGGACTGTAACCTAACACTCTGTTAAACTCCTAGTGCGAAACTGATCGTTAAGCTTGGCCATAATGAATATATTATACTGTACACTTCAATTAATATGTCCACACTACTGACACATATATGAGTGCATGTTTTGCTGATTTATAGATTCTTAGATGGCTCTATATATATATTGGGTCATCCCATAAATAATGTGATTTTTTTCAATTACATGGACTAAAAGTCAGAGGGAGACAGGATCAACCTGCATCAACTTGCTATAAAAGCAGGTAGTAATGTTACCTTCTGCTTATTCTTAGTGCAAGTTTTAAAGAGTGCAGTTCGATTTTAAAAGTTATTTTTTCAAAGCTATAATGGAAGGGACAAAGGAGCCTATTCAGCATATTTTGCTTTATGAGTTCAATAAAGGCAACTATGCAACTGAAAGTGTGAGGAATATTAATGTAGTATATGGGGATCAGACAATAAGAGTAAGCCAGTGTCAACAGTGGTTACGGAAATTCTGAGCCAGAAACTACACCCTAGAAGATGAGCCTCATACTGGATGATCTGTAGAGCTTAACAAGGACACCCTGCAAACCCTGGTGGAACAAAATCCTGTCATAATTATGAGGAACTAGCAGAGAAGCTTGGATTTGGTCAGTTAACCAGTTATTCAAGTCAGCAATAGAAGAAAAACGACCATCTTTGGTTTCAAGACGAAAGATGTTCTACCATCAGAATAATGCTCAGCCACACACAGCAAGGATGGTATTCCAAAGGCTGGAGCAGTTTGAATGGGAAACAATTCCCCACCCACCATATTCACCAGTCATTGTCCCATCTGATTATCATTTATTCTGCAGTCTTCAAAATCATTTGGATGGAAAAAATATGAATTCTGTAGATGAGGTCAGAATAATACTGGAGGAGTATCTTTCATCACGGACAAGTGAATTTTGGAAGAGGGGCCTTGCAAGTCTACGAGATAGATGGAAGAGCATTGTAGAAAATGAAGGAGAACATATTTTAGATTAAAAAAGAACTTTGTTCATTTTAATTTTGAAAAATAAAAGAAGTATAGAAAAACCACATTATTTATGGGATGACCCAATATATATACATATCTTTGTATTTTGTGTATGGCAGATGTCTACCAGTACATTCATAAAAGCTCCTGTGCAAATTGTTGCTGACTACTGTATATTATTCCCAACATGCTGAGTTAACTGCATAGTCTTATATGTGCAGTACTCTGTGTACCATAGGATAAATATATTAATAATGAGAAATACTTCATAGATGGAGATTTTATATTTTCATTAATGCATTGCTATACATGTTTCAGCATTACATTTATTTTTATGGGATCACCTCACCATATCCATAGGATATATATATACACACACATATATATATATATATATATATATATATATATATATATATATATATATATATATATATATATATATATATATATATATATATATATATATATATATATATATTGCTTAGGTATTGCAAAATTAATAACCTGGTGTAGAACTCAATATATGTATGTTTCAGAACAAATTTTAGATGAATATAGAGCAGAAATAATAGAAATGAGATGATAAAGAAAGAAACAATTATCTTATGAACTTCATTAGCTTACAGCTGTTTCTGATATAAGATGTAGTGGACTTATAGATGAATGTCTGAGTAACACCTTATAACTTCATTAGAGCTTCGAATATAAAGTGCTCTCTTGTTGGTAATGCTTTTCCCTATATATATGCATAGATGTAATTCTTTCCCCAAATAAATTGTACTTCATATTTGAGGGTCCATTGAAGCTGAAAGGTGTTACCCAGGCACTTAACTATGAGTCCATTGTGTCTTCAAGCAGAAACAACTGTAAGCTAATGAAGGTCATAAGATAATTATTTATTCCTTTGTCATCATATTTTATTATTATCACTCTGTACTTGACTAACACTTCGTTCTGAAGAATATGCAATGTCTAAGCAAAGTATATATATATATAAACAAAATAAATAAATATATATATATATATGTAAACAAAATAAATAAATATATATATATGTATATACATATATATATATATATATATATATATATATATATATATATATATATATATATATATATATATATAAATATATATATATATCTATATATATATATATATATCTATATATATATATATATATATATATATATATATAAATATATATATATATATATATATATATATATATATATATATATATATATATATATATATATATTCATTTAAAATACAGAAATTCCTGTAATAGGACATCTAACCCGCTAGAAATAGCAGCAAGAGTACATGCCACAAAAAGTAGGGATAATTTCGAAAGGGAATGAAAAATAAAAACATTTACCAATCTATATTCTGTACCATGGTTTCAAGTCAATTTTTATCTTACTAAAATTGACTTGAAACCATGGTACAGAATATAGATTGGTAAATGTTTTTATTTTTCATTCCCTTTCGAAATTATCCCTACTTTTTGTGGTATGTAGTCTTGCTGCTATTTCTAGCGGGTTAGATGTCCTATTACAGGAATCTCTGTATTTTAAATGAATAATACATAGTCTATTGACTGTTTTTTACCCTCGCTAGACCACTGGTGGTAAATAAAATTTCTAAAATTTTTTTGCTACCCTGTATTTTATTAATATATATATATATATATTTATATATATAGAAGAATGGTTAGTGAGAGCTGTGCGAGCCATGTACAGAGATGCTCCCAGTAAGGTGAGGGTTGGAAATGCGTACAGCAATGAATTCCGGGTAGAGGTAGGGGTCCACCAAGGTTCCATCCTCAGCCCCCTCTTATTTATCATAG
>NC_142956.1:10188878-10193878 GCF_046866305.1 Octopus bimaculoides
GTGTGTTTTTGTCAAGTTCCTTGGCACGTTTTATTCCAAGATCTATGAGTGTGGAGGGATATTGGCGTTGTAACAGTGTTTTTTTGAGATCTTGTAAGCGTATTTCTCGAGTGGTTGGGTCAGAGACAATGGTGCAAATTCTTTTAGCTAAATTAAAGGGGATATTTATCTTGGTGTGTTTTGGGTGGCATGAACTAAAAAGGAGGTATTGTTGTGAGTCTGTAGGTTTGTGGTAGATATCGGTTGTGATTTGGTTATTAGGTGTTTTTATAATTAAGAGATCAAGAAAAGGGAGATGATGTTTGCTGAATTCCATAGTGAATTGAATGTTGGGATGTATGTTATTAAGAATGGATTTGAATTCTAGAAGTTTTTCATAGGGTTCATTCCATATGATGAAACAATCATCCAAATATCTTTTCCATCCAAATATCTTTTGTTTCTGACAGAGATTCCTTGAACTTCCTTGTTTGCTTCATGCTCCTGCTTGATGGGGCTGTGGTGGGGGTCATCATGCATAGAGCTGACCAGGTCCACCAATGCTCTCCATTGCTGTTGGTCCTCTGCCAGTCCGTTTGCATCCTCCAAGATGATGTTGAGCCTCTGGAGGTCTTCCTTAATCATGTCTAGTCATCTTGCGCAGGGCCTGCCACGAGACCTCTTCTAGCCTGTAGCTGCTGTGTCAAATGAGAGTCGAGCTCTGGTAGGATGATCTGGAGACAGGATATGTCTGTCCCAGCGCATGTGATGGATAGCAATGTGGCAGATAAAGAAGGAAACTGTGATTGGGAAGTGAACTGGCTACTGTTACTAGCAGGTCGAGTAACCATTCTTTTATTTTTTTATTCTTTACTTGTTTCAGTCATCTGACTGTGGCCATGCTGGAGCACCACTGTAAAGGATCTGAGTTGAAGAAATCAACCCCAGGACTTATTTTTTGTAAGCTTAGTCCTTATTCTATTGGTCTCTTTTACTGAACTGCTAAGTTTCAGGGACATAAACATACCACGATTGGCTGTCAAGCGATGGCAGGGGGACTAACAGAAACATGCACATAAATACATAACGGGCTTCTCTCAGTTTCCATCTATGAAATCCACTTACAAGGTTTTGGTTGGCCCAAGGATATAGTAGAAGACACTTGCTCAAGGTGCCACACAGTAAGACTGAACACAGAATAATGTAGTTGGGAAGCATGCTTCTTACCACACAGCCACGCCTGTGCCTATGTAGAACATCTTTCATTTGTTGGTGGTGGTCATGGTACAGTAATGTGGTTTGGTTAGTAGTGATAGTGGTGCTGGAGTTGTTGTTGCTGTTGCAATCGATGGTAGTGGTGGTGGTGGCATTAGTGGTTGAAAGTTGCTGCTAGTGGTGGAATGGTGGTGCTAGTATTGGTGTAGTGGTGGTAGTGCTAATGGTATATTAGAGGTGTTAGTAGTGGCAGTAGTATAGAGTAGTAGTGGTGATGTTGCTGCCGCTGGTGTTGTTCAGGTGTTATTTTAAAAATTTTGTTTCGGTCATTTAACTGGAGGAAATGTTAACCTCATGAAGGGATGGTTGCATCCAAAGAAATACTGGTTCAATACCTAGTATTGTTGGGGAATGAAATTCCCTTAAAACAATAGGTGTATATTAAGCATATAGCTTATATCAAGTTGAAAGAAGAAAAGAAAATGGAGATAAGGAAGTTAACATTTATTATTAACAAATTGGTCATCTTTGCTTTTTACAGCCATTTCAAATAATACTCAAGAATTTTATTACAAATTTATACATTAAATTTGCATTGTTGTGACATGAGTATAATTTCATCAGAAAAAAAAGATGTGCCTTGGGATGTTATATGTGGGCCTATCACTTCATTTCACTCTGCTGAAATGAAGTGATAGGTCAACATTACATCGCAAAGTACATCTTTTTAATCTGATGAAATTATGTTCATGTCATCAATGCAAATTTAATGTACAAATTTTTAATTAAATTATTGAGTATTAATCGAAATGGCTGTAAAAAGCAAAGATAATCAATTTGTTAATAATAAATAATTGTTAACTTCCTTATCTCCATTTTCTTTTCTTCTTATAACTATACATACATATACAGGCATATCTCACCCTACATCATTAATTGGTTCCAAGAGACACAACGTAAGTTGAATCAACTTGTCTCTAGGCTAGGCCGAAATTACTTGTCTCTAGGCTAAACCGATAATAACCATTCCCAGTTCTGTACTTTATTTATGAATGCATTTTCAATAATACATGGTTAATAAAAACTTATTTTAAGAGTACAAACAAATAATTTTAATTTTCTAATACAGTACAGTCAAAAAAAAAAGTCATCTAAATTTACGAATACAATTTGTTGGTGTTTACCGTACATTGCGGATGCTTTATTTACGAATTCAGTTTGCAATAAGACATGGTAAAATAAAAGCCTTTTTAAAGCTTAAAAAACAAATTCAGTAATTAATATATTTCTGAATTGGATCTTTCTGAATTGACAGGCGCCACTTGTTTTCTGAACGAAAGACTTTCAAACTTGGGACACTGGCAGAATGTGTCATATAAAACATCTTTTTCTCTTAGCCTTCTTAACAAAACTTTCTATATTGCAAGTTATTTCATGTTAAAGTTGTCGTATTTCTGTAATTTCAACCAATCACTGACGTCTATTCAGCTGAATACAGTTACTGCTGTTTTTGTAAGCAATAATTTTTGCCGGTGTCAAGATCGTTATTCCCTGGTAATTATATCGTTATTCCCTAGTAAGGGTTTAGGGTTTTAGGGTTAGGGTTTTAGAGTTAGGGTTAATTTTAGGGTTAGGGGGTTAGGGTTAGGGTTAGGGTTAGGGTTATGAGTTAGGTTGTGGCAAAAATAATCATAACCCTAACCCCAACCCTCACCCTAAAATTAACCCTAACTCAAAAACCCGAACCCTAACCCTAAAACCCTAAAGCTAAAACCAGTACAAACAACCGCCGATAGTCGTTGTTGACAAACAATGGCACTAATTTTATTCAAGGGAAAAGATCCCATGACACCGCTAGAACGTGTTGTTTACATTCCACAGCAGTAATTTTTTTCACCTCAATAGACGTCAGTGATTGGTTGAAATTACCGAAATACAACAATTTTTTTTTACATGAAATAACTTCAAATACAAAAATTTTTATCTGTTCTACAACACAAATATACAAGTATACAAAGTTTGAAAGTGTTTCGGTAGAAAACACACAAAATAAAACAAATAAAAAGTGGTGTCCACCAAATCAGAAAGATCCATTAATATTATTTTGCAATAGTTAAAAAAAAAAAATTATTTAAAATTTATCAATATGTACAGATAATTTGGTGGTTCACATCACGGATGTAGATGGCTGTGACTCATCAACATCAACAGCAGACTTTGGTTGTTCTTGTTCGATGCGCTTAAAAGGCTGGTTGAGAGTTCCTTGAACTGTCTTCTTTCCCTCAACAATTACATTATAAGGAGCAAAAGCTTCATGACAAGCCCCCAAAATCTTGGAAAAACGTTGAGCATTTGGATCCATATCCTCGAACACAGAAAGACCTTTTTCGATATATGCAAATGCTTGCTGCATTTTCTTAATGGTAAAGTAATGGGCTGTTTGTCTTTTCCAAATAAATCTGTGAAATCCTCCTCCAAATCCATTTCCAGTTCTTTGCTTGTAGTCACCGACATTTTATTGATGGCAACGTTATCAAACCCCTTAAAATCATTCATGTATTGTGGGAAAAGTTTCCATACATCATTCCATGCCACTGCTATGTTCAGTACAGCCTTGTAGATATTGTATCCCTTCCAAAAGTCACGAAGTGTGATGGACTCATCAAGATCAGTTGCAGCTATTGCTTGCCACAGTGTACGCTTCATATAGTAACGCTTGAAGATAGCAATTATTCCCTGATCCATTGGCTGCAGAAGAAACGTGGTGTTCAGAGGGAGATACACGACGGTAACGCTGAGGTCAAAATCTACGATGTTTTGCAGGTGGCCAGGAGCATTATCTAAGATAAGTAAAACCTTAAAAGGAATCCCCTTTTCCTAACAGCACTTCTCTGCTGCTGGGATAAAACGATTGAAGAACCAATCTTCAAAAGCAACAACAGTAACCCATGCTTTTGAATTAAACATCCATATAACAGAGAGAGATGCCTTGGGTATGTTCTTCATGGCACGAGGTTTGTGTGCATGATACACAAGCAATGGCTTTAACTTAAAATCTGCACAATTACCTCCCAACATAATAGTCAGACGTTCTTTTGAGACCTTGTAGCCTGGGATAGCTTTCTCCTCCTTAGAAATGAATGAACGGTCTGGCAATTTTTTTCCAATACAATCCAGTTTCGTCTACGTTAAAAATCTGTTGGAGGAAGAAATCCGTTTTCTTCGATGATTTTCTTTAAGGCATTTGGAAATTCTGTTGCTGCCTGTTCGTCACCTGATGCACTTTCACCTTGCTTCAAAGTAGAGTGATAGCTTCTTCTTCGCTCCTTAAATCTCATGAACCATCCTTGACTTGCCTTGAACTCTACATCTTTCTCATCTGGATATGTTTTATTCAGGTCCTCAAACAAAGACAATGCTTTCTCTTGAATGATTTCTTGACTAATAGTAGCACGCTGACGATTCAACAATCCAAAGAGAAAGAAGACTTTCCATTTCTTCAAAGATTTTGCCTCTTTTCTTCATCCCTGGGGTTTCAGATTTCATTTGTGCTAAAATCGTCGATACAGTTGTCCAACTCATCCCAAAAGATTATGCAATTGCTATCCACTTTTCACCTTTTTCATGCCAGTTTATCATAGCCAGTTTATCTTCCAGCGTTATAGCATGATGCTTAGCACTTTCACTATGAATTTTCTTAGGAGCCATTAGGGGGAAAAATAAAGTCACACATGAATGAGAATGAGAAAGTAGCTGATAAACAGACGAAAACAAACCTGAATTCAAAAAAGTCGCGGGAATCACAA
>NC_142956.1:10198878-10223878 GCF_046866305.1 Octopus bimaculoides
AAACAATGATGATGATGATTCAAGGCTCCTTCATTGGAATTTCAACATCAACACCAGGGTATTTTTGTATGTATGTATGTATGTATGCTCAGATTTGTATGTATTCTCATGTATATAGTTGCATATCTAGACATACTCATATATATTTAAATGATAAACTTATGGAAAGTTTTACAGATTTTTACAGTTCCAGTGATGGATTGGATCTGTAGTCTTTAAATTCTCCTTTCTGGTTTTGAGAAGCCTAATTTCTCAAGATTGGTATTTAGGCAGTGTCTTACATATCCACAGGGCCCCAATAATTACAGGTATAAACGTGAACTTGTAATCTGGATAGATTAACTGCAGATTTCTCACTAGTTCAGCATAGGTGTTCTCTTTTTAACTGATCTTCAGCTTTATGTTAACATCCGCTGAGCAGCTAATTTCCAAAACTTTACACAGTTTCTCTTCTCTATCCCAAATCATTATATCAGGTCTGTTGTGCTTACATTTTATTGAGGTCTTCACTGGGACATCCCACCAGTATTCCTTTTTATTAGGAGTGGCTATGGCTTCTACCATATTGTATGTATGTATGAATGTATGTATGTATGTATGTATGTATGTATGTATGTATGCATGTATGCATGTATGTATGCATGCATGTATGTATGTTTGTATGTATGTATGTTTGTATGTATGAGTATGTGTGTATCAGTAGACACCCATTCAAGCCTTAGCTCATCTATGAGACTTTGCCAGTTTACGAATGCCAGGCCAAAAAGCTAAACCACTTCTACATGAACTGCCGGAAAAATCTGTTGAAAATCACCTGACAAGACAAGGTTCCAGACACAGAAGTCCTCTCTCAAACTGATATATCAAGCATTTACACACTGCTGAGGAGAGAATAAGTCAAGTGAGCAGGCCACCTTGTTGGATTGCCTGATACATGACTTCACAGTAAATTGGCACAAGGCAAGCATACACTGGGTGGACAGAAATAGTACTTCAAAGATACACTCAAATCCTCACTGAAGAGCTTTCACAGATTAACAACCCTAACACCTTGGAAATGCAAACACAGGACTGCTCATAGCTGCACCAACAGAAGTGCCACCTCCTACAAATAAAATAGGATTACAGGAGCACAAAGAAAACATGAACTGTGCATGTCCAGAGCCAACACCTTGCCTTCATTCTCAGCAAAAAACCAGTGCCCAACCTGCACACCGGGACCCATCTTCTTCACCCACTTGATGTCCTTGGTCATCGTCTACAACTATGGACGAACATTATTATGTATGTCCGAGGTGCATTCCAGAAGTTCTTGAGACTTTTTCTTTTATAAGAGAGGTAATTATAACTGTTTTAGATTATTGTAATTTTAGTATATTGTTATTATAGATCTAAGCTAAGATTCCAATTTTGTTATTCCAGATCAAAGGAGACGGCTGTAACAGCACTTTGAACACACCCCACTAAACACTACACATCACAGCTGACTAGTTTGCAGAATGCAGTTGGGATGTGAAGACAACTTAAAAGCTCACCATGCAATAAGTTTTGTATTGAACTAGGCAAAACGTTAGAGAAATGTATAAAATGCTCCAGACTTCTAATGAATTGGCTTTTTCACTGGAACAAGATGTTCAAGGATAGTTGAGAGGAGGTGAGAGACGATGAGAGGTGTAGGAAGGAGAGGGCCATCAGAATGTCCAGAGCCGGTTGAGAAATTTGGGAATTTTCTGCATGAAGACCGTTGTGTGTCTATAAAGACAATAATCATACTGCTTAAAGTTGGTATGGCAACTGTACACAGAATTATTCCTGATGATCTGAACATGTGCAAAGTTCTCAATAATGAACAGAAGGAAAGATACATCAGGAAAATAGTTGAAGCTATTACCTCCAATCTAAGATTACTCAAGTCTGTGGTGATTTGTGATGAAAATTGTTATGGCCCAGAGACCAAGAAACAGAGTGTGAAATGGAAGCATCCTGGCTCCCTCAAACTCAAGAAGGTCAACAAAGCAAGTCCACTGGAAAGCTCACGAGGACCCAGTTTTTCAACAGCAAAAGCATCATCTATATCCATGGGGTTCCCTGTGACTAGACTTTGTGACTGTTTTAGGGAGTCCAGGAAGAGATTTCGTTGCAAAAGACGAGAGTTCTTCCCATCAAGTCAGTGATGCCTGTACTAGGACAGTGCATCAGTTTACATTTCCATCCTGCTAACCAACTACTTGACAGAGATAGGCACCAAATTGTCCCTCAACCTCCCAATGGTCCAAACCTTGCTCCCTTTGGCTTCTGATTGTTTCTGAAGCAGAAGGAGAAACTTGGGAAAAAATATTTTGAAAACATTGAAAAGGAGTGGCTGTGTGGTAAGTAGCTTGCTTACCAATCACATGGTTCCGGGTTCATTCCCACTGTGTGGCACCTTGGGCAAGTGTCTTCTACTATAGCCTCAGGCCGACCAAAGCCTTATCAGTGGATTTGGTAGACGGAAACTGAAAGAAGCCTGTCATATATATGTATATATATATGTATGTGTGTGTATGTGTTTGTGTGTCTGTGTTTGCCCCCCCAGCATCGCTTGACAACCGATGCTGGTGTGTTTACGTCCCCGTAGCTTAGCGGTTCGGCAAAAGAGACCGATAGAATAAGTACTAGGCTTCCAAAGAATAACTCATGGGGTCGATTTGCTTGGTGCTCCAGCATGGCCGCAGTTAAATAACTGAAACAAGTAAGAGTAAAAGAGTAAAGATGAAGGAGGCTGTGACAAAGGTTCTAGACACCTTCACCTTGGATGACTCCAAGGGTTTTCTGCAGCACCTGAACAAATGCATTAAGGTCAGAGGATCTTACTTTGAAGGAGATTAGAGTTTTGAACTTCAATGAAATTAAGACAGGCCTCTCCTGAAAAAAGTCTCAAAACTTCTGGAATGCAACGTGTATGTGTGAACTTTTATATGTATGCATGTGCATGTTTGCATATCTGTGTGTCTACCTGTGTGCGTCTGTGTGTGATTATGCGAATAAGGGGTCCAACGTAGATCATGTATCAGTATGTGAATATAAGGATTTACTTTTCATAATGAGATAAAAGACCAAGGCTGTGTATAATATAGAACATTTATAAACAGAAGGTCTTACAGCTGTTTCCAGGATATTTATTATATCCCTTCATCAGAGACGGTGTGAGAGGGTGGTTAAGCATCTTATCTAAACTGACTATTGCTTAACCATCCTCTCACACTGTCTCCAATGAAGGGATATAATAAATCTCCTGGAAACAACTGTAAGACCTTCTATTTATAAATGTGCTATATTATACACAGCCTTGGTTTTTTTTTTTTATCTCATTACGAAAAGTAAATCCTTATATATATATATATATATATATATATATATATATATATAGTAGAATAAGAATATGTATATAGTAGAATAAAAAATAAAAATAGGAAGTCTTTGGTACAGTGTTATATATTTGAAAAAATGAATAGAAATGGTGTAAACTTATGAACATATCTAATTATTAAATTGGAAAAATATCAGAAAAGCCATTTTTATTCATTTTTCCAATATATATATGCAGATACACACACACACATACACATATGTTACGCATTCACACACACACACATATAATATATATGATATATATCTAAATATACACACACACACACACACACACACACACACACACACACACACACACACACACACACACACACACACACACATATATATATATATATACACTAGTAGAATATCCTGTCGTTGCCAGGTAGGTGGACTTTTGGAATAACACACCCACATAAGTTGGATTTTCTCTGTTTTGATGGGGGATTTTCAATTTTTTTTCTTACACCACACCCTTACAAATGACAGAGCAAGCTTTTTCTGAAAATAATTTTTGAAAATATATGAATTTTCCTTTACTACTTGTGGACAAATTTTGTGCAATTTTGTTTTGTACTATGTACTTAAAAACAACAGGAGACATATTTTAGTTTAAAAAAAAAAAAGGAGAAAAAACAAACTTTGAAAAGTTATGAATTTTTCAAGCCTCCCCCCACTTCCATACTCAGTACCGATTTTGGTAAATTTTTTTGGTCCACACACTTAAAAACGATGGGAGAAGCCTTGAAGGTTAAAAAAAATTTGGAAATTGGCTATCACCATTATGTCCCCCCCCCCACTTCCTTTATTTTCAAACAGAAAACATAATTCTCTTTTTTTAATTTTTAAAAATTATAGTTTTGAAATATGGGCAATCCTAATTTACAATTTGCTTCTGTTTATAATTTTAAAGTAATTTCCTGATGACAAGGTGTGTGATTTAAGGGAGATTTAGCTGTTGGTTCTTGCACTTCCTACGACCACCTGGTACCTTTCTCATTTCTCTGTCACTTTTCTCCCCATACACACATTACAGGGAATGATGATGCATTGATCCGTTGCTAGGAAATAAGCAGCAACACACACACATAAATAAATTATTTAAATTTTTAGCCCCACCCTGCATCAAGAATCAGTGTGTGAGTGTATGTATGTGTGTGTGTATGTGTGTGTGTGTGTGTGTGTGTGTGTGTGTGTGTGTGTGTGTGTGTGCATAAGAAGAAATCATATTTACTAACAGAAAACCATTTTAAGCTATTAAAATAAATTATCTTTTACACACCTTTTTAAATCACTCTGTTGTCCTAATGACATTCCTTACACACATGCGTATACACACATTGACAAAGACACACACAGACACTCTGTTTAGAATGGATAGACAGAGTGAGTTGACAGTTTATAGTTGGGTATGGTCATAAATATTGTCAGGATTTTAGGATTTGTATAAGTAACTGTCTATAAAGGAGGCTGGGTAGGGGAAGACCCTAAATCAGGATGTTAATTACCAGATAAAGGGGCAAGACGCTAATAAAACCTATGATGTTAATACAGAGGAAATTATCATGGAGTACTATGGATGATTGTATATAAACAATATTGTTATGCTGTATAAAGAAAAAATTAAGATTACTGAAAATGATATTATAACCAGAATAGATAAACTGTGTATATATACCAATTTTCAATACTAGAAAGGGAAGATTACATAGAATTAGTTTAATATTCATACCTGTACTTAATTATTTACTTATAAGGTGGTTTCTATAAAGATTGCTCTGGGTATTTACTTATGGAATATTGGGGCGATAAATCATGTTATCTTTATATTAATTATAAGCTAAGAATCAGAAAAAATCAGAAAGGAGCCTTGGATCTAGGTTAGAAACCAGCTCTTTCTCTATTGGCTTGAAATTTTGAAATAAAACTGAATAATGACATACATACACATGTACATAGTGTAAATCAGCTGCCCTCTGGATGTAAATGTAGTTAGAGAATGCAAGAGAAAAGAGGACATGTATGGACCATTGATAAAGAGTTTGCAAATCCAGTGTCCAAGATACACTTTCAGCTTTATGCTTATTATTATTGGAGCAATAGAATATACACCAATCTGTTTGGAGCAAAGTATGGTTGAACTTAGGATCAAGGGGAGAGGCTGCAAATCCTTAATTTATATGCTACAAATGATTACGATATCTAGGACTACAAAAATCTGGAAGACCTTCTTAAGATAACGGTTGAATTAAGATATTTTCCTTCACAACTTTGCTACCAAGTAGGTGGCCAGTCAGAATTTACTCTGAAACTAAAAAGAGAAAGAGAAGACATACATACATGCATACATACATATATACATACATACATACATACTTGCATGCATACATACATACATACTTGCCTGCATGCATACATACATACATACATTCATACATACATGCATACATAAATACATACATACATACATTCATACATACATACATACATACACACTTGCATGCATACATACATACATACATTCATACATACATGCATACATACATACATACATACATACATACATTCATACATACATTCATACATACATACATACATACATTCATACATACATACATACATACATACATTCATACATACATTCATTCATACATACATACATACATTCATACATACATACATTCATACATACATACATACATACATACTTGTATGCATACATACATACATACATACATACATTCATACATACATTCATACATACATACATACATACATACATTCATACATACATACATACATACATACATACTTGTATGCATACATACATACATACATACATACATTCATACATACATACATACATTCATACATACATACATACATACATACTTGTATGCATACATACATACATACATACATACATTCATACATACATTCATACATACATACATACATACATTCATACATACATACATACATACATACATACTTGTATGCATACATACATACATACATACATACATTCATACATGCATGCATACATACATACATACATACATACATACATTCATACATACATTCATACATACATGCATACATACATACATTCATACATGCATACATACATGCATACATACATGCATACATACATTCATACATACATGCATACATACACACTTGTATGCATACATACATACATTTACACACATACAACTTGAAAATATTTTGCAACAAACTTTATTGAAAACCTTTCAACTTTCTCACTTTCACTTCCACTCCCAGTACTACGCTGCTCTTTCTGCTACTTGCACTCTTTCTCTTTCTTTTCCCTCTTTCTTGCACTTCTCTATTTCGTCTACCCCCCTCCCCTCTATCTCTCTTTATGTACTTCTCTTTCTATATCCTCCTCCTCCTCCTCTCTCTCTGTATTCCTCAGTGTAACCTTCCTATCTTGCTACAATTTGTCTCCCTCTATTCATCTCTGTCTTTCTCACTCATTTTCCCTCACTCTTGCTTTCTATCTGTCTGTCTGACTGCTTGTCTGTCTGTCTCTCTGTCTCTCCCTCCCCCCTCTCTACCTCACCATCACCTCTCTTTCTCTCTATTACACACACTGTTTATTGATTGATCATAACCTTTTTCTTCGCCTTTCACTTAATCCAATCTATCATTGGATCCAAAATCTCTCTCTTTCTCTCTCCCACCCTTTCTCTTATACTCTCTCTCTTCTCTTATCTTACTTTCAGGATGTCTTCTTTCTTTTTTTCCCTTCTTTCTCTCTCTCCATCTTCCTCTTTCTCTTACATCTATTTTCCCTCATCTTTCTCTCTATATTATCTCTCTTGCACTCTCTCATTCTCTGAGTCTCTATCTTTCCTAGCTGTCTCTCTCTCTTTCTTTATTTCTCTCTCTCTCTCTTTCCTTCTTTCTTTTTTTTTCTTTCTTTCTTTCTCTCTCTTTCACCTCTGTCTCACCTCACTCCCACTTTCTTGTTACCCCTTTCCCCTTACAGTCCCCCTCACACGCATACTCCCACGCATTCGCACTCTTCCATCACCACCACCATCACCACAGTCACCATCATCACCACCACCACAACCGCCACCGCGACTCCCCCACCACTACAACTGCCTTCACCAATAACCACCACCACCACAACTGCCACCACGACTTCCCCACCACCACCACAACTACCACCATTTTCAGCTCTACGACCACAACAATCACCACCACCACCAGCTGCAGCCTTCAGTGCACAAGATCACCACCACATGATAAATGGTTTTTTATCCCACGATTCCCTGTTTAATACATCCTACACAAACTGCAACACCGAATCACAAAGATCTGTGATATTTTGCCTTCAGCTGTCGCTAGGGGGTGGGGGTGGCCGGGCGGTTTGCGTGTGGAAAGGAGCTAATAATATCGATATCGACTTCATCTGATATCGTCGGCGTCAACACAACCATTGTTCAGAGTTGTATCACACATCGCATACACAGTATCGTCTGCATCTAGAAAACGCTCACCTCCTACGCCCAAATATATCATATCATATCACACAGCTCTCCTCTCTCATATCCCTACCATGCACACCAGCGTGTTTGAGTGCGTGTGTGTATGTGTGTGTGTGTGTGTGTGTGTGATATGCTGATATCGTCAGGAAAAACAAAATTGAAGGCAATAGAATGGAAAAGTGTAATAGAGTTATCATCATCGTTTAAATGACGCAACACGCTGTATCTGCAGGGTTTATGAAATTCTTACCATATAATTTGTACACGCGCACACAAACACACACGTTGTGTACGGTTGTGTGGTTAACGACTTCACTTTATAGCCTCGCGATTTCGCATTCAGTTCCTCTGCGCGGCGCCTTGAGCAAGCGTCTTTTTATTATAACCCCCGGTCGACCGCTGCTTTGCGAGTGAGTTTGCTAGACTGAAACTATGCGGAAGTGAGTGCATTCGTACGTACGTTTATATGTATGTATGTATGTATGTATGCATGTATGTATGTATTTATGTATGTATGTACGTAAGTATGTATGTGTGTGTGTGTGTGTGTGTGTATTTTTGTATGTATGAGGTAGTCTCAAA
The DNA here is from genome assembly GCF_046866305.1 of Octopus bimaculoides. Taxonomy (NCBI): domain Eukaryota; kingdom Metazoa; phylum Mollusca; class Cephalopoda; order Octopoda; family Octopodidae; genus Octopus; species Octopus bimaculoides. The sequence continues at coordinate 10,207,374 of NC_142956.1, forward strand.
AAGTTTCCGAACTAGTTATGTTTAATAAAAAATAACTTATTTGCCTATGTTTTAGCACCATCTCCTTCGAAATAGTCACCATGAGCAGCAATACACCGGTCCCAGCATTCCTGTCACTTTTGGAATCCGGCCTGGAAGTCGTTTTCCTTAAGCAAGTCGACGACCTTCTGCAATTTGCTCCCTATCTCGACAGCGGTGTTAAAACGACGACCTTTGAGCTGCATTTTCATCTTGGAGAAGAGATGAAAGTTTGCAGGTGCTAAATCTGGCGAATAGGGCGGGTGCAGAAGCCATACCTTGTTTTGACGAGAAACTCACGGGTGAGGAGAGCTCGGTGACAAGGTGTACTGTCGTCATGAGGAATTCAATTCTTTGCGGACGTTAAAATTGCCTACACGGACCCATGCAACAGACCAACAACATAAGCAATGTTGTTGATTGTCCTCCGAGGATCCTCATGCACAAGCTCATGAATTTTCTCCACATTTTCGGGGGTGACGCATGTGGAAGGTCTTCCAGATCGGCCAACTGTTCTTCCGCTTTTGAATCGTCCGTGACACTCGAAACATTGTGTACAACCCATTGCCTCTTCGTCGTAAGCTTGCCGAAGCATGCTCAATGTCTGCGTAGCAGACTTCCCAAGTTTAAGGCACAATTTCACGTTGGCTCTTTGTTCCAATTTCTTGTCCATGCAAAATCACAGACTACAGAATATATGTGATCACAAAAACACGAATTTCACAACCTGCAAAGTAAACACAGTAATGTCCCTTGGCACATTGCCTCATGAAGGTCACTGGTAGCTCTCGTTACGCCTGCAGCCATTGTTGGCGCGCTACAGAACTAGTCCGGGAACTTTTTTGATACCACCACGTATGTATGCATGTATGTATGTATGTATGTATGTATGTATGTATGTATGTATACGCAGGCGTGGCTGTGTGATAAGAAGCTTTCTTCCCAGTCATATGGTTTCCAGGTTCAGTCCCACTGCGTGGTACCTTCAGCAAGTCTCAGGTTAACCAAAGCCTTCTGAGTGGATTGGGTAGAGGGAAACACTGAAAAAAGCCCGTCATATATGTAGTGAAACTACCTCCCGCCATTAGATACAAACTACTATCGCCATTACATACAATCTTCTCATTTAAATATAAATAAATGCGAGCGTAGTAGAGAACCCATTCCTTGTCCATCACGTGACTAATCATTATTCGAATCGGCAACTTCTTCGAACCTTTCCCGCCAGAACGCAAACTGACCAATCACGGCCCCTAATAAGGTCACGTGATGGAGAATATTTCTACCATCTGGTGAGCCAATAGTTTGTTATAAATAGCTTTAACTCGGCAGCCAAATTCGTCTCGGTCCAGTTTCTCTTTGAGAACTGTTCCGTGTACCACACGACAGCAGCAGCAGTTCCAGCGACCACTTCAGCAGCTTCGTCCAGCCACGATGACCTCCGCCGTCGCCACATCAGCAACAAGAGTCTACTACTACTATCCAGCATCATCATCATGACCAACACGATTCTACGATTACTACTAACCAGCAACAATCTCTACCAGCGTCAACACGATTTACTATGTACACCAAACCAAACCAAACTCCGCGGCCCATCTCTCTCTTCGATTCTGTTAGGTGACTTAGCTTCACCACAGTAAACAAACAGACAAGAGAACCACAGCCAGCGACGAACATCTGTATAACAAGAATCACGGCTAGGCATCGATGCCTCGACATCACAACTAGTGATCAGCTCTGCCAAACTCAGCCTCCCTCACTTTCACATACAGAACTTTTCTTATTGTGTACCCAAGATCTGGTATAATTGCTCACGTGTCATTGACTCTTTCTCTGCTGTAATATTTCACATACACACATGTATCACTCACATACACACTTTTCTTTGTATGACGGCCTGTCTTTGATTATGTTCTTATATGTCGCATTCACACTCTCACACAGACATACATCTTTAACGCTACAATAAATATATCTGTTATTCATCTAATACGGTTGTGGTCTTTCATTACTGGTCATCTATGTTATCGTCGTATAACATCACGTATATCATTCATCGATATATCTATTGTGAGTTCGACCGTGTGACGCGTTTAAATAAAAGGAGTTCTGTTTTTCCATTCGTCACCATATCTCCTTTTATGAGTTCGCACGGTCGTCCCTAACATATATATATATGTGTGTGTGTGTGTGTGTAATGAATGAGGGAAACGGGAAATGGATTTAGCAAGAATCCTGCATCTGTCCCTTACGGGCGGGATATTGTACAGCTAGTTGTGTTGCATCCATCAATGCAGGTTGTGTCTCGCCAGATGTGTGATGTAAATAAGATACGTTACTAATTATACTGAGATTCGCTTGGCATGTTGTTGCTCGTAGTGTGTTGACTACACTGGCATAGGATGGAATAATTTCGGAGTTATTCCATCCTATGTGTAGTAACATATGTAACACAACTAGATGTGCTATATCCAACCCATAAGGGACTGATGCAGGATGGATTGAAACGATCGTTGTGCTGAATAATGATTCTTGCTAAATCTTTCCGTTTCCCTCATTCATTATAAACTCAACGAACACTGCGGAATTCCCGATGTAGATCCAGTGACAATTATATCGTAACTGTGAATGACAAAGTCCAAATAATTACCTATGAATGACGTCTTTGTAGCTTTATTAATAAAGTATATATAATTAATATTCGGTTGAATTAAGTACTTAAATTGAAGCATTTTGTTAAGTCGATTTAATTTGCACACCCAAACAATATCTGGTGAATATCAAACTCTGTGCAGAAGTGTTTACATTTGACATTCTTGCAGTGTATACAGATAGCACGACCCAACTTAGTGAAGAGATCCGCTTTTGGTTGTTCAGACGTGTATTTTACATAAAAATACAAAAATATTTTCTATAAAAGATATAGCAGCAGAATCAATGTACATATTTGAGCTCAGTTGGTGATACGAATATATCTGTAGTAACGCCTGCGCATGCGTAGAATTAAACAAGCAAGCGTTTCCCGCTCAATTCATTCTCTTTCTCGCTGGCCAGCGATTGAGCATGGACGTGTGTTTAAGCTGTCTCTCTACATCTTTCGGACTTACACTCGACAGCTCGCTCACAACTACAGAACAGCGTCCCAACAACTATGCTCACACACACAGAAGCTGTAACAACAAGAACTAAAGATGTTTATATATTTACCACCTAAGTAAATGTTGTTTAAGTTGTTTAGTCTGGAGTTCAGCGTTCCGTTATATTCAATAATATTATAGTAGGAAAGTCAGGTATACAATCTAAAGATGTATAACCCACTTTCCTCTAAATATCCTTTGTGTTTGAAGTCTCTGCAGTCATCCGACGAAACGTCTTCTTTGCAATGATATAACGTTTTCATTAATCAATTAAATGAATCACTTGAAACAGTTGCAATGAATTGACATCTGTATATTTTTGTTACTTGATAGGGTGCAGGCATGGCTGTATGGTAAGTAGCTTGCTTACCGACCACATGGTTCCGGGTTCAGTCCTTGTGAGTGGATTTGGTAGACGGAAACTGAAAGAAGCCCGTCGTATATATATCACATTCACATACATATATGTGTGTATATGTTTGTGTGTCTGTGCTTGTCCCCCCCCCCCCCACTGATGTCGGTGTGTTTACGTCCCCGTAATATAGCGGTTCGGCAAAAGATACCGATAGAATAAGTACTAGGATTACAAAGAATAAGTCCTGGGTTCGATTTGTTCGACTAAAGGCGGTGCTCCAGCATGGCCTCAGTCAAACGAGTGAAACAAATAAAAGAATAAAACAATATATACAGGGAGCGTAAGGTAATCGAGGACATACCATTTTGGGGTCATTTGCTAACTCTGAATAATCTTTGTTTCAGAAAATAATAATGGCAGACCCTCAGCTGACTCAAGAAATGAAGGGGTTTGCTGTTATTGTGGTTATAAAGGCTGAGCATAGCGATTTAGAAATATCTCGATTTTTAAAAGTTGCCAGATCTTTCATCTACAAAGTTTGTATGGAGTCAGAGACTGAAGATGGAAACATATCACCAGTATCAAAGCATAAAAAGCATTCTAAATGCTCTGAAATCATCAGAACACCTGAATGTATCCAACAAATTCAACAGACCATTGATTACAATCCCAGAAAGTCCATGAGGTCAATTGCAAAAAAATCTCCAAGTGTCAGAAGGAATAGCGAGAAATGTTGTCCATGAAGACATCAGATATAAGTCTTATATGATGAAGAAAGGTCAATTTGTCAGAAAAGGCAAAAGAAAATCACTACATCAGAACTAAAAGGCTCTTAAACAAACTGAAAAATCCAGCAAAAGAAGATTTGATTTGGTTTTGCTCAAACGAGAAAAACTTTGACCAAGATCAAAAAGTTAAAAGAAGAAATGACAGATAGTTATATGCAGACCCTTCTGAAGTTATGCATACGAAATTTCCTGCAACTGTCATGGTTTTAGGGGTTGTCAGTAATGAAGGACATGTGATGCCTCCTTACCTCTTTCCACAATGCCTTAGAGTTAATTCTGCTGCCTACATTGAAGTCCTTGAAATAATTGTTACGCCTTGGATCGACAGTGTATGCAATGGAAGGCCATATGTGTTTCAGTAAGACTCTGCACTGTCACAATTGACTCTAGTAACACAGGAATCGATGCCTGAAATTTTTCATGATCACATAACCCCTAACATTTGACCTCCTAATTCACCAGATCTCAATCTATTGGACTATTACGTGTGGAGCGTTGTTGAGAGAGAGGTCAATGAACACGCCCGTAACATTAAAGATTCCATGAAAGCTGCCATAGTCAGAGTAATGTCCCAAATGAACCAGAACTACTTGATTCAAGCATGGAGATGATTTAGATCTCATATAGAAGTTGTTGTTGAAATTGAAGGTGGCTTTATTGAATAAGATTACAGAAAAAAAGGTTTATTTTTATCCTCATTGCATTTTTTGATAAATAAAGTTATAATCTGTTATTATATCTCCGTATTTTTATAAACATAAATCTGGCCTCAAATATCTTACGTACCCTGTGTGTATATATATATAAAAGGCACGGAGAGTTTTCGTCAAGGTGACTCAAACTAATAGGTATGCTCTCCGAGTGCTCAATTTGGTATGCGACTAACATTCCGGTTTGAATTGCAGTTGAACGTGATTTTGTGACCGCCTTTCCAAAGCGGCGGGAAGTGGCTTGCCCTTGTGTAGGTAGTTATATATTAAAAGAGAAATGAAAAAAATGTGTGATTTTTTATTATATAGCTGGATTAAACGTCCTTGTCAAGTCTTGCCAAATCGTTTGCCTTTTCATTTCTGGTTTAATGTACGTACGTGTGTGCGTGTGTGTGTCTGTGTGCAAATCGTAGCCATTACTGTGTGGTAAGAAGTTTGCTTCCCAACCGCTTGATAACCGGTGTTGGTTTGTTTATGGCCCCGCAATTTTGCGGTTCAGGTAAAGATCGATAGAATAAGTGCAAGGCTTTAATAATTAAGTACTGGGGTAGATTCGTTCGGCTGAAACTCGTTAAAGCGGTACCCCAGCATGGCTGCAGTCCAATGGTTGAAAGAAATAAAAGATCATATACATATACATACATACATACATACATACATACATATATATATATATATATATATATATATATATATATATATATATATATATATATATATACATATATATATGTATGTATGTATGTATGTATGTACGTATATATTGTACAGGGTATGGTGAATAAGCAGTCGTCTAAATTACGAAAAAATGAAAATAACACTGACATCTCATTTTAACAGATATTTGCTAAAATTACCTAAAAATATCTTGAAATACTAAAGAGCAAATTTATTCAATAGAATCGCCATTATGGCCTCCAGATGACTTCCAGAACTATGGCCTCCAGATGACTTCGGAATCTCCTGCAACTCTTCTGGATGGTCTCCTTGTTTAAGTTGGTCAATGCTGTCATAATCCATACCTTTAGTTCACCTTTGGTGTTACAAGGAGTTTTGTTGGTCTCTCATTCAACTGTGCCCCAAACATAATAATCGAGGGGGCTGCAGTCTGTTGAGTTAGGTGGCGAGATGTTAGGGGTGATGTGATCGCAGAAGTTGTCTGACTGGGTTCTCCTGCTTGTATGGCATGGTGCAGAGTCCTGTTGCGAGACATAGGGTCTTCCAGCAGCCATCCTCTTGACCCAGAGTAGCACTACCTCCTTCAGGCACTTGATGTAGGCCACTGTGTTGAGTGTGAGGCTGTGTGAGAAGATGAATGGAGGCATAACGTCGCCATCACTAGTGGCTGTGTGATAAGCTGCTTGCCTAGCAACCACATGGTTCCAGGTTCAGTCCCACTGCGTGACACTTTGGGGCAAGTGTCTTCTACTATAGCCTCGGGCCGACCAAAGCTTTGTGAGTGGATTTGGTAGACGGAAATTGAAGGAACCCTGTTGTATATATGTGTATATATATATATATATATATATATATATATATATATATATATATATATATATATATATGTGTGTGTGTGTGTGTGTGTGTCTGTGTTTGTCCCCCCACCATCGCTTGACAACCGATGCTGGTGTGTTTACGTCCCAGTAATCTAGCTGTTCGGCAAAAGACACCGATAGAATAAGTACTAGGCTTACAAAGAATAAGTCCCGGGGTCAATTTGTTCGACTAAAGGCGGTGCTCCAGCATGGCCGTAGTCAAATGACTGAAACAAATAATAAAAAAGAGTACAGAATGAAAAAAAACAACATATAAAACCCCAAAATTCATCTCATGAAATTTAATTCGTATCCGTCAGGTCTGCCGTCACTGGGGCCTCTTGAGCGCATGTCAGTTCCATTCATTGAGTTTCTTCTTGATTTAATGTTTGGTCCGCATTAATTTTCTTCGTTAAAAAATGATCTAAAGCTGCTTGTTGAAAAGATTTCTTCTTCATTTCACGATAGATTTCTCGGTAACAAGCACGACCTCTCATTAAATCTGCAGCAACAATTGAGCTGCTTTCAAAATCGGCATCTTGCTGCTCAAACATTTCAATTGCTTTCTCGATGGGAAGAAATGCTGCATTTAGCTTCTTCTTCTTCTTCTTCTTCTTCTTCTTCTTCTTCTTCTTCTTCTTCTTCTTCTTCTTCTTCTTCTTCTTCTTCTTCTTCTTCTTCTTCTTCTTCTTCTTCTTCTTCTTCTTCTTCTTCTTCTTCTTCTTCTTCTTCTTCTTCTTCTTCTTCTTCTTCTTCTTCTTCTTCTTCTTCTTCTTCTTCTTCTTCTTCTTCTTCTTCTTCTTCTTCTTCTTCTTCTTCTTCTTCTTCTTCTTCCATTTCTAGCAAGTCGTCATTTGTGATTTCATCACTGTCAGCTTCTTCAGGTAGAATTTCAAAGTTCAGTTCCTTTGCAATATTTATGGATCATGTCAGCTTCTTTTTGAAGACCTTCACGAAGATTATCAAATCCTTCAAAATCATCAATTAATTTGGGGCAGAGATTTTTCCAAATTCCTTTCATATTTTTTACGACAATTTTATCCCAGGCTTTCTTCATCAATTTTATTGCATCAAGGATGTTGAAACTCTTCCAAAATTCTTGAATCATAGGACCATTTTCTTTATCAGCCACTTCGTTGAATCTTTCAAAGGTGAAACGAAGATTGTAAGATTTAAACGATGAATGTTGTATTGGAAGGTAAAGAACAACATTAATATTTTGATGGCCTGGGTTTAAAATGAAGCATGACTGCAGGCATTCAAACGAATCGTGAAAGGAATTTTTTTTATCCTTACAATATTTTTTCTACTCTGAGAACAAAGTGATTAGAAAACCAATCTTCAGATAGAGTTCCTGTCACCTAAGCTTTTTTGTTACAGATTACAGGAAGTTTCATCTTATCAATTCCTTTTAAAGCACGGAGGTTTTCAGATCGATAAATAAGCATGGGCTTGAGTGTGCAGTCCCCTTCACAATTTCCACCCGGAAGCAATATTATCCTATCTTTTGCAGCTTTGAATCCTGGCATTGAAGATTCTTCTCTCGCAATAAGAGTCCTTGAAGGCATTCGTTTCCAAAATAGGCCCGTCTCATCCACATTAAATATTTGAGACGGTATAAAGCCTTCTTCTTCAACCAAATCTTCTAAGTTGGCGAGGAAAAGTTTCTGCTGCTTTTTGATCTGCGCCAGACGATTCTCCTTGGAGCTTCACATTGTGTAGATTTGCTCGTTTTTTGAAACGATCGAACCAGCCATTACTCACTACAAATGTTTCATTTGACTCATCTGCAAGTTAAAAAGGGAAATTGCTTTACTGCAAATTATAGCCTGACTATGTGGCATATGAAGTCTATGAATTTGATTGTTAATCCAAGCTGTCAAAAGTTTTTCTGCGCGTGAAATTAAACTTTCATTATCTTTTCTTTGTAACCAAGTTGAATTTAGAGAGTGACTTCCTTTAAACTTTATCTAAATAATCTTCCTTTTACTTCAAGATGTTACAAACAGATGAAGGAGCCATTTTTGACAAAAATGTTGCACCTTTTTCCTGTTGTTTAATCAATTCGTATTTTATTTCTAAAGTAATTGCTTTACGTTTCTTCTTATCCTTGTTTTGCATCTCGGAATTCTTTCTTTTTGAAGTCATCACAAGATTATTAAAAAAAAAATAAAGATGCGTAAAGAATTTTTAAAATGAGTGGAATGAAGGAAGATAGGATGCGGTCTAACGTGAAGGAAGTCGGGCAGGCACCGACACACCTGAAATCCAAAAAGCAGTTGCAGGCGTTCGCTCGAGGTAACAAGTGCTGCCAAACCGGAAGTGACGCTCGTTGCCATGGTAACCAGTTTTTTTCGTTTTTCATCTACAATTCATAAAGATGAGGTTTTGCAAATCGGGGTTACGTAAAACGAGGTATGCCTGTATTCCTTTCTTAGGATTTCCCCCTCAAACGTTGTACTTTTACCCTTCGGGTGACTATATACGACCTTACAACCACGGGACTCTCCTGTCCACTCTAAACGATGCTCCGTCAGATCAGGTACTACGCCTTATTACTCCAAAACTTCATAAATTTTATTCGAACAAGCAACTTACCAGATACAATTGTTACCAGTTGAAAGTTTCCAACACCAACAGGCTTATGGTGTCATCAGAGGAAAATGCTAACCATTTCGGGGTCTTCCTTTCGACGTATTATTGCGCACTAGCTCCCCTCACTGACATGAGGCCCCACTTGCTAGGTCGCTTGACTACTAGGTTTCACTCGATATCCTTCTAGCCATTGCTTATCATCATCTCTGTTAAACCACACCCAGTGGTTTGCCTTCGGATATCTCTCATGATAGTATTTGCCTTATGTTCACCTGGCAACAATTAATACGGTTTCCAAGGCAGGCGTGCATGTGTGGTAAGAAGCTCTCTTCTTAACCACATGGTTCTAGGTTCAGTCCCTCTGCGTAGCACCTTGGAAAAGTGTCTTCTATTATAGCTTCGAGCCGACCAATGCCTTTAAGTGGATTTGGTAGAAGGAAGCTGAAAGAAACCCATTGTATATATATATATATATATGTGTGTGTGTGTGTGTGTGTGTGTGTGTAAGTGTGTGTGTGTGTCGCCATAGCTTGACAACTGATGCTGATATCCATAACTTAGCGGTTCGGAAAAAGAGACCGATAGAATAAGTACTAGGCTTACGAAGAATAAGTTCTGGGGCTGATTTCTTCGACTATAATCCTTTAAGACTGAAACAAGTAAAAGAAAAAAGAATTTAACTTCATTTGGATAATGCTCTGCTTTCTAGCCTGAGTCTTCACATTCCTCGTTCATACCGGTCGACCTTTCGAGTCCGAGCAGCGTCCATAATATCTTCACGGGAGACCGTCAACTCAATTAGATTTCCCGTTTTCACATCAGAAGACAAAATCTAGTTTGTAAATATTATGGAGAGGAATTTTTAGCACCCTGGCAAATCTGCAGCCATCTCCCACTAGTGATACCGAACAAGTCATTGCTTATATAGCAATATATTCGAGACAATTTATTTTATGAGAAAGCTTAAGGCAGCTTCGATCTGCCGACTTTTCTCGAATGCAAATCAATCTCAAATGTAATGCCACCCCCGCATTTTGTAGTTAAAAATGAGTAATATATCATGTTCGTTTTTTATTTTCATGCAGCTTTGTCTTTCAGCATCTCAGATAGCTAAACTGAACTTGCAATAGTGCCGGGATCATGTTATCAATTTGTCCTCTTCCCCCACAAGATTATTAGACTTGAGCTTAAAGCATAAATCATTATGTAATTTATAATTTAAGCGACAGGAGTGGCTGTGTGGCCAGAAGTTTGCTTCCCAATCACATGGTTCTGTGTTCAGTTCCACTACGTGGCACCTTGGCCAAGTGTCTTCTACTATGGCCTCAGACAGACCAAAGCCCTGTGAGTGGGGTTGGTAGACAGGAACTGAAAGAAACCCGTAAAACCCGTAGTGTGTGTGTGTGAACTAATTGTTGGAACTCTTCTGGCGGACAGATTTTGTATTTTAATATTTCGCTTAGGTAAGGCGGCGAGCTGGCAGAATCGTTAGCACGCCGGGCAAAATGCTTAGCGGAATTTCATCCGTCTTCGCGTTCTCAGTTCAAATTGCGTTGATGTCGATTTTGCCATTCCTTCTTTCGGGGTAATCGACTTACCCCCACCCCCAAACTTGCTGTCGTTGTGGCAAAATTGAAAGCAATATTTCGCTTGGACATAGCGATACAAATAACCTTGTGTTAGAACTCGATATGCTTCAGAATAAAGCGTTATTCGAGTACAGAACGTGGTATGAAAATCAGTAAATAGCAGAAGAACAAGAGATTATGCAATGAAGTTCATTAGCTTACAACAGTTTCTGCTATAAAATTCAGTACACTCACAGCTGAGTGCTTGTGCATCAGCTTATAACTTCTTTGGAGTTTAAAAAATGAAATGCAACTTTATTTGGGAAAGCATCTGTTCCTTTGTAATTCATTTAAATTTCATGCCACGCTCTGTATTCGCTACATGCCGAAGCATATGTGTACTGAGTTCTAATACCGGGATTTACATATAGATACATATACAGGTGGTGTTGATAAGAGGCTCACTTTGCAATCATATGGTTTCAAGTTCAGTCTTTAACAGCGCACCTTAGGTAAGTGTCTTCTACTACAGCCCTGTGCCGACCAATGCCTTGTGAGTGAATTTGGTAGACGGAAACTGCGTTGAAGCCTTTCGTGTATATATGTATATATGTCTATGTGTGTGTATGTGCGTTAATATCACCGTATTTGTGTTTGTTCCTCTACCGAATAACAACCGATGTTGGTTTGCATACATCCCCCATAGCTTAGCGGTTCGGCAAAAGATGCCGATAGGATAAGTACCAGACTTAAGTGTAAGTACTGAGTTTGATGTATTCGACTATACTCTTCAATGCAGTGATCCAGCATGGCCGCAGTCCAATCACTTCAACAATAAAAAGATTTTAAAAATTATTTACCAGCCTGGCATAAAATCGCTGAAAATTTAAAAACATAAAAACTCAAATATTGGCATGGTTCCTGCATTTATTCACCAACTTTTGCTTGAAAGTTAGTTTGGATTTTATTTCTTCTCTCTAACCTAACCTTGCTCTGCACATCATCATATCTTAACGTCCAGTTTCTATGCTGGCATGGGTTGGATGGTTTAACAATGTCCGATGTGTCCGACAACTGCATCATGCATTAATGTCTGCTTTGGCATGGTTGGATGCCCTTCCTAACGCCAACCAATTTAAACTTTTACCGGATACTTTTTCGTGGTGCCAGCACTAGTGACGTCACCATGCAGCTAGCAAGACTCAGATTCCCTTTGACTGAGATAGTCTACAGTAGAGGCAACTTTGTGCTAAGAGATGAGATGTTAAGGTATGTTACGCAATATTGTTACGATGGTTGTGCTATTCCCCTATAACGCCAGATCACCAGAAGAAAACAGTAATTCATTTTCTTGTCGATTATCAACGTCGGCTGGTAAGCAGATTCAAGCTGAGAACAGTGAGTATATTCATTAGAATCTTCTCTATATAGACGCTAAACAGCTATATGCAGCCATCTAATACCTAAGTGAAAGGAGCAGAACAGAACAGTTTCTTACGGTAGCGGTGTTAAATGGCTACTCATACTAGAGAAATAAAGTAAGAAAAGTTAGTAAAATCCCAAGCTGATGACCGGAGTGGCTCTCCTCTCAGCCAATATGCTGCTGTGAGTGCCACTGAATGTCGGACTCTGGTGATGATGCTATTCCATGCTTTCCAATCCAAGACGCTAAGGCTTAGCATGCTTGAGGTCGAGACGCTGCGACTTCAAGTCTTCCTCAATTTATTTCACCCAAATCTTTTTTGGTGCGCTGCATTGGATTCTCCAGTGAGTGAGTCACTGTTGCCACAAAAGTTGGTGTGGTAGTGTTCCGGTGCTCACCCTGCAGATATGGCCAAACCACTGTAGCCTGCGTTGCTGGACTTGGTCTTCATTGGTTGGCTGCTGCTGCTGGTATTGTTCTCGGATGGTGTTTGATATTCGGTCATGCAGAGAGACACCAAGGATCTGATGAAGACGCCACATTTGGAACACCTTGAGCTTGTTCAGGTCCTGTTTGAAGATAGCCCCGGTCTCAGCGCTGTAGACGAGGACAGGCAGAACCAGCTTGTGGAAAAGACGGATCTTGGCCCTTAGGGAGATGTTGGGCTTCTTCTAGACATCCCATCAAAGGGATGTGATTGCAGAACTCGCAGGCTCGATTCAACAATTGATCTCTGTTGTTGATGCCAGTGAGCTGAGATATTTGAACTTCCAGACCTGCTCAATCTGAATGGCATCAAGATGCACAATGGCTGGTAAGCCATCTTTCGTCTTGTCCGCGTTGATTCTGAGGCTATAAGGCCGAGTGAAGCGGGCAATGTTTTACAAGATATCCGTAGCTCCGGTGTCATTGGCGGCGAAGATGGCGCTGTCGTCGGCATACATAAGGTCGGTCATAGATCTGTGTTCGCCGACGACAGCGCCATATTAAAAAGCGGGTGGGAATAGCTGAGGTAGAGGTGGAGAGATAAAATACGGGTGATGAAAGTCTCAGGCTGGTTCCTCAAGGTATCAGGTGAGTAGAAGTGAGCGAGGAAATGTCTTGTGTACTGATGTTTGCAAGAGTGCATGAAGAGAGTGAGGGATGGGTAGAGAATGGAAACCTCAAATATCTAAAGACTGCGCAGATATTGTCGTTTTCACAGTAGGTAATATGTCTCTTTTTCACATTCATACTTCTGAAGAAAATTATTTTCAACAACCAACAGGCGTCAGTAATTTAACTCCCATATTATAAACAGGGTTCTTTTAAACACTTATAACCACACCTCAGCAGCAACGAGCTGGCAGAATTAACAATTGTTATCTGATGTGTTCGCTACTCACACATGGCTGCCGGTAATTGATTGTTAACGTCAATTGCTAGATGTCCTGGGGCGACCACCTTCAGTAGTTGTGCATCCAGAGGTTTGACGTCTTTTTTTTTAAAATCCAATATAATGTCAGCTCCACCATCCATTTGTGACTGATTTCTTTTTCACAATCATCGGAGTGCGAAGCGCTCTTCACGAATGCAGGTTCGTGACATGGTTGTGATCTGTAAGCAGTTTTGAGTAGGAATTGGAAAAAGAAGTATGAACACCCAATGCGCATGTGCACGCTGAATTCGTAAACTGGAAGAGAAAAATAAAAACGCAATGTCAAATAAGTTATATGATGGTCTGCATGGTCTGCATAAGTACCAGTTGCGCACTGGGGTCGATATAATCGACTTAATCCGTTTGTCTGTCCTTGTTTGTCCCCTCTGTGGGTAGCCCCTTGTGGGTAGTAAAGAAATAACACACACACACACACACACACACACACACACACACACACACACACACACACACACACACACATGCATACATACAAAGAAAATACCAAATTGAACTATTGAGAAATCTACAGTTACTCTATCCAGATTACAAGTTCAGGTTTATACCTCTAAGTTTCAGTGAAGGAACTTTTGTTTTTTCGTTGAAACGAGATCTTTCCTTGTCGCACGAATTCTAATAATTAAAAGATTAAAAGAAACATGCATACATATATGCACACAAACATATGTACACATACCAACACAAACATTACATGCCTGCAATGCACACATACGTGCAAACGTTAATAGTCATGTGTGCGTACACACATGCATATAGACGCTTAATTTACACATGCATATCTAGACGCAAACACCCACACATCTATACACTAATATAAGTATACACATACATACATACGTATATGTATACATATACATATGTGTATACGGACATACATATGTACGTACATACATACATACATACACACATACATACATACATACATACATACATACATACACAATCCGTCGGAAGGATAACCCCAAGGATAAAGAAATAAGAACCCGGAGTATGGTGAATATTGGTGGACTGTCCAAGTGAAGACCTCAATAAAATGTAAGCACAACTGACCTGATATAATGATTTGGGATAGAGAAGAGAAACTGTGTAAAGTTTTGGAAATTAGTTGCCCAGTGGATGTTAACATAAAGCTGAAGATTAGTTAAAAAGAGAACACCTATGCTGAACTAGTGAGAAATCTGCAGTTAATCTATCCAGATTACAAGTTCAGGTTTATACCTGTAATTATTGGGACACTGGGATATGTAACACACTGCCTAAATACCAATCTTGAGAAATTAGGCTTCTCAAAGCCAGAAAGGAGAAAGCTAATTGGAAGACTACAGATCCAATCCATTTCCGGAACTGTAAAAATCTATAAAACTTTCCAGAAGTTTATCATTTAAATATATAGGAACATGTCTAGATATGCAACTATATACATGAGAATACATACATAAGGCAAAACATACAAATCTGCACATACATACATACATACATACATACATACATACATACATACATACACAACTTTCACATCAATAACGATGTAGACCGCCTATACCCAAAACGAAATAAAGGAGGGAGGGGCCTAACATCAATTCAGACTGCCTTTGAATGCCGTGTCATATCTCTT
Source organism: Octopus bimaculoides (assembly GCF_046866305.1). NCBI lineage: Eukaryota > Metazoa > Mollusca > Cephalopoda > Octopoda > Octopodidae > Octopus > Octopus bimaculoides. Next base: position 10,222,559 of record NC_142956.1, read on the forward strand.
CGACATCATCTCATAACCACCAAGTGTCGAAGTGCACCCCTTGATGAAGTCTGCAGACATGAGGTAAATACCATCGTGAGATTGGGAAGGCAACTACTTGACAAGCATTCCCTATTCGACAACCCTGAACTCTTACCCAAAGAAATTGCAAGACTCTACCGTAACATAACATCAGAGGAGAGGATGAATGCATTCCAGCAGAAGACCATGCATGGATACGTTAACAGAAAGCTCCAGGGTGATAACAACATTGACAACCAGAGCAGTCTATCGTGGACAAACAATCGGGTCACCAACTCTCACTTTGAAGGGTATGCCTTTGCTATTCAAGAACAAGAAATAGCAACCAAATTCCTAATAAATAAACGGGACAGAGAGGCGAGCAAAGCGCCACAATGTAATAATCGATGCAGACTCTGTGGAATCAGTATCGAAGATATCACCCACATCATTAGCAGCTGTCCAAAAATGTCATCACGGTATTACCTACCCATGAGACATGATGTTGTGGCCAAGACACTGTACAATGAAATCCGCCGACAGGATAACCCCGAGGCTAAGGAGATGAAAACCCATAATGAGGTAGAGGCCATTACCACTCACAATATGAAAGAGTATTGGTGGAATGTCCCAATAAAAACCTCAATAAAATGCAGACATGATAGACCGGATATAGTAATCTGGGACAGAGAAGAGAAACTCTGTACAGTAGTAGAAATCAGCTGTCTTGCGGATGTCAACATCTCACTAAAGATTAGAGAAAAAGAGAACAACTACGCCGAGCTACTGAGAAATTTACAGATACTCCACCCAGACTACAAGTTCAGATTCATACCCGTGATTGTTGGGGCATTGGGATATGTAACGAACTGCCTCAACAAAAACCTGGAAAAATTAGGGTTCTCAAAACCTGAAAGAAAAAGGCTGATTAGAAGACTACAGATTCAAGCCATCAATGGAACTGTAAAGATATGTAAAACTTTCCAAAAATTTAGCACATAAATACATATGCATGCATCTAGACATAAAAACGCATCCATAAAACAAACATACAAATCTGCGCATACACTAACACCAAATACTGCACACACACACACATATGCACAAATACCTAGATGATGTTGATAAAAGTTCCAATGAAGGAGCCTTGAATCTATGTTAGAGTCCGGCTCTTTCTCTATGGACAAGAAATACAGAAATGAAACTGATTGATAACATACATACATACATACAAACAAAAATACCCTGTTGTTGATGTTGAAATTCCAATGAAGGAGCCTGGGATCTAGGTTAGAAACTGGCTCTTTCTCTATTGGCAAG
>NC_142956.1:10228878-10241378 GCF_046866305.1 Octopus bimaculoides
AACATCGCCAACACCCGCACACGGAAATACATTGGATGCTCCGGTAACACGTTCAAGCAACACCCCTCCAACCACAGACCCTCTTTCAGGATAGAATAACGGGCGCTAACGACCGATAGAATAACGGGCGCTACATCATGGCTGAAGGACGAAGGAATTCCACACATAATACTATAGAGAATCTTAGAAAATCTAGGCCCCAACATAAACGGGACCAAGCTTTGTAAACTGTGCATGGCCGAACGGGCAAAGATATTAAAAGCCTCCTTCGACCTGATGAACATCCTTAACTCCAGAATGGAAATCTTCGGATCCTGTTTGCACTTCAGAAAATTCCTGCTGGCATCCTGGAACCCCCACAATAACAGAGTCGATTACGAATAACAGCCAAAGGGAGACAATCCGCTGTTGTTGACAGCATAACGAAGTCTTTTCCTCCTCCATTTTCTAGAAAGGCCATTTGCTACAAAGGCCATGTGCGAACAGGTTTTGGGGTCTGATGATACGCTGTAAAGCCAAGCGCTCTATGGACGTGAAACCCAGGGTAATCCCATAGACTGGCCTTATCTAGCTTTATACTATACTGCTCTATAACTTAGAGTGTGCTTCTTTCTCGGATTTATGCTTTACCGACGATAGGCGTGGCTGTGTGGTAAGAAGCTTGTGGGTCGGCGGGCGTCGTTGCTTCTCCCATTTTTTACTCATCTTTTTGTATTCATTTCATTCATTAATGTCCGTGTCCAGCCCGCAGCTTCTTTATATTTGTTTGCTTTTGTTTGTCCCCTCTATGTAATGCCTTTATGGCAAAATTTATGAAATAAAGAAGCTTACTTCCAACCACATAGTTCCGGGTTTAGTCCCACTGCGTGGCACCTTGGGCAAGTGTCTTCTACTATAGCATCGGGCCGACTAAAGCCCTGTGAGTGGATTTGGTAGACGGAAACTGAAAGAAGTCCGTTGTATATATATATATATATATATATATATATATATATATATATATATATATATATATATATATATATATATATATAGATATATAGTTTTAGGGAAAAGAACCAAGGTTCATGAACTCATCGATGAAAATCCACTGTCACATATAGAAAAATTAATAATTAAAAGCACAATAAATGAGTATAATATAATACAAAGTAAATATCATAAGATAAAGATAATAAAATGACTACACGTGTTTCATAACTAATTTTCAAATAGAAAGGAAATTTAAATTGATTAAAATCAATTAAAATTACCGAAAATAAATTCTATTCAAAAATACAGCTAATCGTCAGGTCAAAATACAACAATAATAATAATAAATAAATGTATATATCAACCAACAATAAGAACCAAGTGAATTTATATAAAATACTTATTTTATAAAGATAGAAAAATATTATTAAAAATATCAAAATAATAAACATTCAATAATCATCCCTACATCCATTATAATATATGCTAACATGTATATTATATACAAAAACCAGCTTAAATAAATTAAATTATTATCGTTTTTTAGTCTTAAATAGTCTAGCTTTAACTATTACACCGGTTAAATATGTGCTAATATTATCTTTATTATTATTTTAACCTTAAACTTCGTTCAAATTGTATTTAAAATGATAATAATTTATTTAAGCTGGTTTTTGTATATAATTTTATGATCTTTATCTTATGATATTTACTTTGTATTATATTATACTCATTTATTGTGCATTTACTTATTAATTTTCCTATATGTGACAGTGGATTTTCATCGATAAGTTCATGAACCTTGGTTCTTTTCCCTAAAACTATATATTTTTATATATTATAATCTATAAAGCTTAATTTAATTTTAATTTTTTATAAATTGATTTTAATTGAGTTTTTACCTGTAATTTTGGATTTTGTCCCTAATATTATTATTATTATTATTATATATATATATATATATATGTGTGTGTGTGTGTGTGTGTATGTATGTATGTATGTATGTTTGTCCCCCCACCATCGCTTGACAACTGATGTTGGTGTGTTTACGTCCCCGCAATTTAGCGGTTCGGCAAAAATGACCGATAGAATAAGTACAGACTTACAAGGAATAAGTCCTGGCACGATCGCTTCAAAAGCCGCATCTCAATCGTCTTTTTCGACATCCGCGGTATTGTGCATCGAGAATTCGTCCATCAGAGCCAGCCAGCCAGACATTCGATCGAGAGTTCTACAGCGACGTTTTGAAGCGTTTGAGGGAGGGCATTCGGCGAAAGCGACCGGATCTGTGGAGCACGAAGAATTAGATTCTTCACGATGTCAACGCACCCTATCACCGAGCTCTGCTCACTCGTTAGTTTCCCACCCAAAACAACATGGTATCGCTTCCGCACCAATCCTATTCGTCAGATTTAGCACGTGCGGACTTCCATCTCTTCCCCAAGATAAAAAGGCTGCTCAAAGGTTGCCGTTTTAATACTGTTGTGGAGATCCAGAGCGAATCGCAGAAGGTCCTCGACTCGCTTACAGAAAACGACTTCCAAGCCGGATTCCAAAAGCGGCAGGAACTTGGGACCGGTGTAGTGCTGCGCAAGGTGATTATTTCGAAGGAGATGTTAAAACTTAGATAAATAAGTTATTTTTTTTTTAAGCATAATAACTAGTCCAGGAACTTTTTGATCCCCCTTCGTCCACACACTGTCGAGTAATGTTACTCCAGAGATCCTTCGGTAGAAACCCCTTCCGGCAGCTTGTATTCACGATCATACTCTTTCGGTCATTGCCCAACATTCATCAAGATAAGCATGAAAATATCTATTACCCCCAAAATGAATTGAATGAAATAAATTTCTCCCATATTTACCCTATCATTTACACCCTCTCCTCATCCGTTTCTCAGTGTGTGTGCCACCAAGCCTCGTATGTAAATTCACCATTCATCTCTTCTGTTAACTCTCACTATCTCACTATCTCTTTTTCGCTCTCTCCTCTCTTTCTCTCCCCTTCACTATATAGGATGTAAAGCATCACCAGAAAAAAATCACCCACACAGCCAACATCTATGTGTGTGTGTGTGTGCGCGTGCGTGCGTGTGTGTGTGTGTGCGTGCGATGTTATCTGCGATGATTTTTTTTGGTAAGCGGTGTCGATTTTAGAATTCTGTAAATAATAATAGTAGTATTTTATAAGCTTCAAGCTTATAAGGGAACACCGTTCATCAACTAAGATAAATAGTCTAATAGTGGGGCATATAAACCCTCTCCGGAAAAAAAGGAGGGTTGCTACCGTAACGGTTGCACACTTATCACGAAAACAGAGGTGTGGGTTCGAGTGTCACGCGTACGGGCAACCCTATTTTTTCCCATGAAGGTCTTATATGCTCCAATATTAGACTATTTATCTTTGTCAATGCACGGTGATCGCTTATAGTATATATATTCTTTTATTCTTTTACTTCTTTCAGTCATTTTGGCTGCGGCTTTACTGGAGTACCGCATTTAGCCGAACAAATCGACTCCAGGACTTATCCCTTGTATGTCTGTACTTATTCCGTGCCACTCAGAACATTGCCTACGACCCATTGCTTCGCAAATTTGTCGAAGCATGTTCAATGTCTCTATAGAAAACTTCCCAAGTTTAATGCAAAATTTCACGTTGACTCTTTGTTCCAACTTCCTCTCAATAACAAAAGTCGCAAACTACAACTTACATATGATGACAAAAACACAAATTTCACAACTTGTGAAGTAAACGGGCGTAGGACAAAGCCCCCTAGGACAAAAGCCCCCTAGTACAAAAGCCCCCTAGGACAAAAGCCCCTCGGGCAAAAGCCCCCTAGGACAAAAGCCCCCTCAGACAAAAGCCCCTCGGACAAATGCCCCTCGGACAAATGCCCCTCGGACAAAATCCTCTCGGACGAAAGCCCCCTAGGACAAAAGCCATTCGGGAAAAAGCCCCCTAGGACAAAAGCCATTCGGGAAAAAGCCCCCTAGGACAAAAGCCCCCTAGGACAAAATCCTCTCGGACAAAAGCCCCCTGGGACAAAATCCCCTCGGACAAAAGCCCCCTAGGACAAAAGTCCCTCGGACAAAAGCTACCTATGACAAAAGCCCCTCGGGCAAAAGCCCCCTAGGACAAAAGCCCCGTAGGACAAAATCCTCTAGGACAAAATCCCCTCGGACAAAAGCCCCCTAGGACAAAATCCCCTCGGACAAAAGCCACTCGGACAAAATCCTCACGGACAGAATGAGCCAATCCAGCCTTGTCACTCGCATAAAATCTTTCAGAATGTTGAAATATATCTGGTCTTGCTTGACAGAAAGAGAAACACAAAAGAATACAAAAGAAAAAAAAAAGAAAGGTAAAAAGAAAGAAAAACCCCCACTACGTTAACAACAACAACAACAACAACAACAACAACAAAAACAGTAACAACAGCAGTATCAACTATAATAACAGCAGTAACAAGTATTAGGAGGAAGGACCATAGCAAAACCAACGTCACAGCCATCGCCGCCACCGCCGCCACTGCATCCACGACGATTACTGTACTGATACCAATATCACCACCATCACCACCACCGCCACCACCATTACCTTCACTACTACTACTACTACTACTACTACTACTACTACTACTACTACTACTACTACTACAACAAAAGCAGGAAGTACAAAGACATTCAAAGGAATATTATATTATATCTTTTCTTTCACTTTTTGTGTTGTGTGCGCTTGTGTGTACACGCATACATACATGTTCTTTTGTTCTTTTACTTGTTTCAATCATTTGACTGCGGCCGTTCTGGAGCACGGCCTTAAAAGGTTTTAGTCAAAGAAATCGACCCCAGGACTTACCCTTTGTAAGCCTAGTACTTATTGTATGTGTCGCTTTCGCCGAACCGCCAATTTACAGGGACGTAAGCACACCAACACCAGTTGTCATGCGATGGTGGGGGTACAAACACGGAAGTACAAACACACACAAACATACATATATATATAGTGAGAATTCCCCCCCCCCAAAAAAAAACAACAAAAGACGAAGACAGGTGGTGTAGTATTAGTATAACGCTGGGGAATTGAAAAAGTCTTTAACGTTTCGAGCCTACGCTCTTCCACAGAAAGGAACACAGAAAGAAACAAGGAGAGAAAAAAATGTGTGTAGTGGTTAGCGATCTATCATGGGAATACATATATATGTATATATATTATGAAAGGTTCTAGGTAAATTCCACCGCGGTAAATTCCACCGCGGTAAATTCCACCACGGAAAATTCCACCACGGTATATTTCACCATGGTAAATTCCACCATGGTAAATTCCACCACGGAAAATTCCACCACGGTATATTTCACCATGGTAAATTCCGCCATGGTAAATTCCACCCGCTAATAATCACCGTGGGCAGCTTCTCTAGACCGTGGGTCAATACCTATGTTATTTAATCTATCTCTCAAGTCTTAAGAAGAGAGAGAGAGAGAAAGTCTGAAGGTGAGATAGAAAATAATCTTTATAATCTGTTTGAATGAGATAGGATCGCTTTAATGTACTCCCATTTATGAAAAAGACTCATCACAAAATTTCAAAAATAATATAATTTGGGATAAAGAAAGAAAAGATTAAATTTTAGCACACATTTTATTATAACAATAGGATAAAAAATAACAGCGAGTACATTGTGAAGTAGACTTAGGATAAGAAAGTTTAATTTATATAAAAGAAAAATTCTTAAGACAAATTGTGTGCAATACTTCTTAAAAATTGCAGAGGGTTTTCACTCTGATATTCCTCAACTAGATTCTTCAGTCGTGCATCAATTATTTGATAGGTCTTTTAATTTTTTTTGTCGTTGAGTCTCCACGTCCAACGTGTGCAATTTTTGTCTGGCTTAATCCTTCCTCAGATTTAAGGGCAGTGCATAGTTTCCACAAATTTGGATGTGTGGATGTTAGTGATGAGCGCAAAGCATTGTGGAACCCTTCTAAATAATGATTTGATAATGATAATAATGACCATAATAATAATAATAATAATAATAAAAGACCTGGAAATAGAGATAACTCGAATGTGGAATCTAAAAACAGAAACAATTCCTATCATAGTAGGTGCCTTAGGTATAATAAAAAAATATTCAGACAAATACATAACAAAAACACCAGGACTTACAAATATATATAACATACAGAAAATTGCACTACTGGGTACTGCACACATCCTACGCAAAACACTTTCAATACAGTAAACATAAGAGCACCACAGCAAACCACAGCACATACCCAAGGCGCACAGAGCTGCGCTCGGTAGTGAAGTGAAAGCACGTTATAAAAATAAAACTACTGAATAATAATAATAATAATAATAATAATAATAATAATAATAATAATGATGATGATGATGATGATAATTTCACCCATGGTGAAATTTACTTGGTGGAATTTTCCGTGGTGGAATTTTCCGTGGTGGAATTTTCCGTGGTGGAATTTACCGGTCACCATAATGAAATCAGCGTATGATTTCCATGGTAATCTTATTAACTGACAAGGTGAGTTGAACTTAACCCTAGGCATCATGTGAGAGCCACCGATGAGCATTAATAAAAGTGTAAAGTCACTAGTGATCTGGCCGTGCCAGAGGCTGAGGAAGCTTGATGACTGCTTTCTAATGGCTAAGAGTTGTTTTGACTCTTATTTCTAGCAATACTGATGCTGGCCAGTACTCTTAGTCACTTTAATGACTTGTATATATATATCTGCCTCCCGGTTGTAAATTTGCGAATAAACTACCCTCCTCCTCCTCCTCCTCCTCCTCCTCCTCCTCCTCCTTCTCCTTCTTCTTCTTCTTCGTCTTCTTCTTCTTCTTCTTCTTCTTCTTCTTCTTCTTCTTATTATTATTATTATTATTATTATTATTATTATTATTATTATTATTATTATTATTATTATTATTATTATTATTTTATGTTTGACTTTTGTTTTGCATTTGTACAAGTTGGATCCAAGTCTCACCCAGAGACCTCAAGAGACAACAAGTTAGAAGTTCATGTAGGTGTTATGCCTAGGGTACCATATATTTGGATTTGTACAGTTTTGTTCAAGTGAATGTTTAAGAAACCATAAGAAAATTATGTGTTTGCTTTAAAATTTGAGATCACATAGACAGTATTTTACGTAGGATATGGGCAGTTCCCATGAGCACTATCTTTTGAACTTCAGCCATTTTGGGGTTTCCTGGTATCTGAGCTAGGTAGTAATCAGCCCGTTTCGCTGTCATTCCCAGGGCACCTATGACAATAGGTATTGTTTTCGTCTTCAGATTCCACATTTTGCTAATTTCTATTTCAAGATCTTTATATTTGCTCAGTTTTTGGTAGGTCTTGACAGATACGTTTATATCGATTGGGACAGTCATATCAATGAGGAGGCATGATTTTTGCTTTTTTTTGTCTGAAGTCTTTCAGTATGATGTCTGGCCTATTTGCGTCTATCTTTCTGTCAGTTTGAATGGTGAAGTTCCAGAGGAGTGCAATGTGATCATTTTCAAGTAGTGGGGGTGGTTTGTGTTCCCACCAGTTTTTATCATGGGGCAAATCCAGGTTTTTGCATATTACCCAGTGAATATATTGTGCAGCTCTATCATGCCTGTTGAGATACTCTGTAGGCGCAAGCAGACTGCACATGGAGACAACATGATCGATGGTCTCATTTTGTTGTTGGCATATACGACATAATGGGGAGCTGCCGTTCTTTAATATGTTGGCCTGGTAGTTCTTTGTAGGTAGGCATTGATCTTGGGCAGCTATGATAAACCCCTCTGTTTCTGATTTCAAGCCAGAGGCCATTAACCATTGGTGGGTAAGGGCTTTGTCAATATCTGCATTATTCGCTCTCTTTGGGTATTTGCCATTGAGAGGTTTTCCATGCCACTTTTCAGTCATAATAGCTAAGGCAGCAATTTTAGCACGGGTTTTCAAGCGCTTAACTTTTTCTGCAGGTGTTTCTAGTTCGTCTAATTCTTGAATTTATTGCAATTGGAATTCACTTAGATATTCCTTTGCCTGTTTTGTTACTGAGTAAGATGCTTTCTTGCTTTCATATTTTAAGACAAGTTTTAGCATCCAGTCCTCAGAGTTTTTCAGATAGGTGTCTAGGCCAATTGTGGCTACCTTCATTGATAATGCCAGCTGTAGAAGTCCTCGGCCTCCCTCTTTTCTTGGCAGATAAAGACGTTCTATATCTGCCTTAGGGTGGTGCATTCTATGCATTGCCAACAGTTTTTATTATTATTATTATTATTATTATTATTATTATTATTATTATTATTATTATTATTATTAAAGTCCCACTGCGTGACACCTTGGGCAAGTGTCTTCTACTATAGCCTCGGGCCGACCAAAGCCTTCAGTGGATTTGGAACACGGAAACTGAAAGAAGCCCGTCGCATATATGTATATATATATATATATATATATATATATATATATATATATATATGTATGTGTGTGTGTGTGTGTGTGTGTGTGTGTGTGTGCGTGTGAGTGTGCGTGTGTGTGTGTGTGTGTGTGTGTATGTTGGTGTGTCTGTCTGACAACCGATGCTGGTGTGTTTACGTCCCCGTAACTTAGCAGTTCGGCAAAAGAGACCGATATAATAAGTACTAGGCTTACAAAGAATAAGTCCTGGGGCCGATTTGCTCGACTAAAGGCAGTGCTCCAGCATGGCCCCAGTCAAAAGACTGAAACAAGTAAAAGAGTAAAGAGTAAAAGAGTAAAGAGTAATACTAGTAGAACGACCGCCCTCTGGGTGGTTTTCTGCTAGCCACTTGATAATATTTTCACATTTGTTTCCCATTTCTAATAATTTTATGATATTTTGCATCTAATTATTCCTTTGTATAACAGTGCTCACTTGCTTGGTAAATATTGCTTTCATTATTTTATCAGTTATAATCTCTCTTTTTTAAACAAACAACAACAGAGGGAGAAGCAGTTTGTCAAGTTTTACCTTCTCCTCAATGCAATATAGAGATTTCAATTCAGTTTTGCAGTGTGTGTGTGTGTGTGTGTGTGTGTGTGTGTGTGTGTGTGTGTGTGTGTGTGTGAGTGTGTGTGTGTGTGTGTGCGCGCGCGCGCGCGAAAGAGATAGAGGGAGGAGAGAACATTGCAAACAATGAATGAAATAAACATGAAATGAAAAAACCGTATAAATAAAAGAGCATTACTACAGATGTATCCGCCCCCGACTTTGTTGCCTCATAACATCCAGAAAAATGGATATTTTTCACAAAATTCTCTATAAATACCGTTTAGATGTGGCTTCAGGGTATATAGGGAATTATGGGAAAGAATTTTTCCAAACAACATAGATTACAGTTATAAAGAAATTTGTGGGGAAAATTTTTCCGGAGATTATCCCCATTTGTTTTAAACCATATCTTTCGAAACATTGGGGTTGGTGGGGGGCATCTTTGTATGAAACATGTTTTGAAAACTCTTTTTGTTTTACACCCCCTCCCTCATCATCTCACTCCGGACTTATTTTGGCCAATTTTTTTGCACTTCAAAACCATGGAAACAGTATTTTCGGTAAAAAAAAAACAAAAATGTTAATATTTTCAGAGGTAAAAGTGAGTGATTTAAGGGCGAGTTGGCTGTTGTTTCTAGCACACCCAAAGACAACCTTCCTCGTTTCTTTATCACTCTTGCATGTATTAATGTTTTTCAATATTTTTTCCCCATAAATACATTTATAAGCTATAAAAAAGAAAATTTGAGAAATTATGAATTTTTTGCAACTCCACTCTCTGCCCCCAATTGTTTCTGTTTAGAAATTAAAATATTGGAGAGCCTGAGAAGGTCATTACTGGCATTTATCCACAATGATTTTTAAAACAAGTTACGTAAACGATAATTCATCTTAATAGCATACTTTTCTGTTAGAAAATGTTTTATATTACACACACACACACACACACACACACACACACACACACACACACACACACACACACATGGCTTTGCTTAATTGAGGTGGGGGTAAAAATTTAGATTACAACTTATTTTGTTGCCTATAGTCCACCAATGGACCACGCGTGTGTTACTTCGGCAATATCATTCCATAAAATGTGTGTAATGGGAGAAAAGTATTGAAAAACATTAATACACGTGAGAGTGAAAAAGGAGGGTGGTTTGGGTTGTGCTAGAAGCAACAGCGAAACCTCCCTTGTATTGTTCAAGGAAGGTTTCTATCTCGCCTCGTTGTAATCCGTTACGTCTTCAATAGTCTCACACCACTAATGTTATTGCTGTTATTATTATCAATTATTCAGATTTGCCGCTGATAATAATAATAACAATAATAATAATAATAATAATAATAATAATAATAATAATAATAATAATAATAACAACAACAACAACAGCAACAGCAACATTTTTACGAGTATTCATTTGAATATTCACACATTTATATATATATCCCTAACACCACCCTCCTCACAGGCACCCATCATCGACCCTATCATATCACTGACTTCTTCACCTGCACTTCTAGCAACGTCATCCACTGCATCTCTTGCTCTCTGTCTGTCCTTCTCCATACATCGGTCAAACGGGACGCCGCTTGGCTGACCGGTTCGCGGAACACCTCCGAGACATCAGACTCGGCAACGACACCCCGGTCTTGCGCCATTTCAGCTCCACCGGTCACTCTTTACAACACCTGTGTGTGTTCGGATTGTCCTTGCACAGGGGCCATCCGGACTCCCGTCTTCACCGTGAGCAGGGATTAATCTTCTCTCTTCGCTCCTTTGCACCAAATGGGCTCAGCTCTCCCCTCTCTTCATCTAACCCTCCTCCTCTCTCCTCTCTTCCTCTCTCCTCTCTTCCTCTCTCCTCTCTTCCTCTCACACCTACTTCCTCTCACTCATCTCTTCTATCTTGCTCTGGCACCTACCTCCTCTCTTCACTCCTACCCACCTTCTCCCACCCTCGTTACCCCACCCATACACATTCCAACTATCCCTATACATCCCATCCCACCCACCCCATCAGACCCCCACCCTTGCTTCATCCAGTTTCGCCTCCCCCACACAACAACACCACATCACACCACCCCGCACACACTAGCACTGACCACTTGCCAGCACCTACACCCTCATCAACACACCTACACAATGCACACACGCATACGTCAATGTCACCAGCCCCTTCCACACGCACATACACGCTCTCACATACACACGCACGCGCACCTTCGTTTTGGGATTACCTCTACTTTATTATCTCCCCTTCTTCCTAGCACTCCTGTGTGACCCCTCTGTCCGGTATTCGCCATGATAGATCGCTAGCCACTGAACCCTTTTCTATTTTCTCTCCCTGTTTATTTCTGTGTTCCATTCTGTCGAAAAGCGTAGTCTCGAAACGCAAAAGACCTTCTCACTTCCCAAGCGTTAAAATAATACACTTGTTTGTTGTTTACACGCCCGTCTTCGTCAGTATGTATATATATATATATATATATATATATATATATATATATATATATACATACATACATATATATACAAGAATAAGGGCAGGGAATCGTCAATTAATAATAGAATTAATGATTAACAATTTTGCCAAGTAGTTCAGTATGAAAAAACCTTTATCGGTAAAACCATTTATCATCATAAATATACAGGGATTAGCATTGAGTTGCTTCTCCAACATACTGAAAATTTAGAAATAGCAGTCAAAGAACTACTGATTCTAAACTACAAATTTTTCTCTAAATGGATGGCGATATCAATGGCACACATAGAACAAAAAACCGGAGGGGAAAGCATAAACAAAACAAGTCTTTAGTTAATCGGATACGATCGTTTCATGGTTAAGAGAATGAAAAATCCCTATTCCAAGCCTCAGTCCGATATTCTGATAAATTTGAAAGTGTCTCTACAAAAATTCACGGTAATTTTTGGCCATGCGACACCAAAACTCAACGATAAGAAAGGCACTTACGAATTCATCGGTTAGTGAGTTCAGGCATCCCATCTCAAAGAAATCTATTCCATGTGCGTCACAAATAGTCCCGTATGAAAAAAGTCTCGTGTGAAGGGATTACGGTTTAGCCATCTAACTTAGAGGTATCAAATATAAAATATACAAGAATAAGGGCAGGGAATCGTCAATTAATAATAGAATTAATAATTAACAATTTTGCCAAGTAGTTCAGTATGAAAAAACCTTTATCGGTAAAACCATTTATCATCATAAATATACAGGGATTAGCATTGAGTTGTTTCTCCAACATACTGAAAATTTAGAAATAGCAGTCAAAGAACTACTGATTCTAAACTACAAATTTTTCTCTAAATGGATGGCGATATCTATGGCACACATAGAACAAAAAAACCGGAGGGGAAAGCATAAACAAAACAAGTCTTTGATTGGAATAGGGATTTTTCATTCTCTTAACCATGAAACGATCGTATCCGATTAACTAAAGACTTGTTTTGTTTATGCTTTCCCCTCCGGTTTTTTGTTC
>NC_142956.1:10248878-10253878 GCF_046866305.1 Octopus bimaculoides
ACACAGAACCCCACAACAAGTTTGACAGCGATAAACACAAACAACCCAGACCTAATGAAATTCATTAGGTCAAACACTAACATAACAGATAATGACACGAAAACAAGCAATCACCCACGCACAACACCACCACAACACATCAAAATCATACATGTAACACGGAGCACATACAATACACTGAAATTTCTCTACCCGGATACAGTAGGGAGATTCCAGAAATATTCATAAAAAAAACTATACAAAAACCTTCTGAGAGAAGGTTGTGAGGCCAAGAGCCAAGAACTTTCAGACAGTAAGTAACTCTCTCTCTCTCTCCTTTCGTGTGTAAAACACAAATTTTGATAGAATCATGGTGAAGATTGGCTGTGTGAATGTGCGTGGCTTGGGGTCGCCTTGGAAACAAGGGTACCTCTTAAATGACACCAAGTCACACAATTTGGATATCGTAGCCATTAGTGAGACCAGACTCCATGAACCGCGGGCCCTAAAGTCCATGTTTGGCGGACAGTTTAACATTTATTTTTCTCCCTGTCTGCCGAGGATGGGCGGTAGTGGCACGGCGGTTCTTTTTCGCAAGAGTCTGGATCTCCAAGTAAAGACGATATTTACGGACCCGGAGGGTAGACTGGTTGTCCTAGATGTGGACGGCAGCGATGGAGGCGCTTTTCGGTTGCTGGCAGTTTATGTGCCTCCTTTAACAGGTCGGTCAGACTTCTTTCGACGTCTAGAAGTATTCCTGGGAACGTCTCGTCCCTTACTTTTAGTGGGGGATTGGAATGCTACCTTGGACACGCATCTAGACTACGTGGGGAGTGACAAAACTAGAAGGGGATGCAAAGGCCTCATAGACCTGCTCAGACGCTTCCAGTTGTCTGACAGGTACCGACTCGACCACCCAAATGTGCCAACGTGGACTTGGAGCAACCGCATTGGGTCGTCGAGATCGTATCTAAATAGGATAGTGTGTAGGACAAGAGATAGAGATAGTTTAGGATGTCCACATTTCCACATAGTCAGCTACACGGATCACAAACTTGTGACGTGTACGCTAGACTTAGATAAGGCACATAGGCAGGGTCCCGGTTACTGGAAACTAAACGCGTCTTTCCCGTCGAGACAGGTTTTCAGAGACCGGATTAGCACGTTAATAAAGAGGGCTTTGACGGGAGCCATCGTCAACAACAAATGGTGGTTTGCCCTCAAGAGAGCAGTAAGGGCGGAAGCAATAAGGTATAGCAGGGCACTAGCTGTAGAGAGGAACAGAGTAGAGGGGGAGCTAGTGATAAAGTTAGAAGAAGCATTGCGAAGTGGCATCGCATCCGACGTTTTAGCGGCGAGGTTGGCCCTCGACCAACACTTCAATGCTAAACACGAAGGGTGTGCTGTCAGGGCAAGGATGCGTGCTCTGAGGAATGAAGGTGTTGGAGCCGCACGAGAGGCCCGGGTGGCGGAGGCGCAGCGGGGTAACAGAGCCACCATCCGGTCTCTGGTAGACGAACAGGGGCACGAATTGCTCAAGCCGAGCAAGATGTGCGAGGCGTTTCAGCGGCATTTTGCCCGACTGTTCAGGAGGAGTGGCGAGCGAGAAGGCAGGGTGGACTTTAGTGCCTACCTGCACAGCTTGCCACGACTCTCGGCAAGAGAGGCGGAGTGCTGCGAAGGGGTCATCACGGCGGAGGAGGTGAGGGACGCGATGGCGGGTTGCTCGACGGACAAATCTCCGGGTTTGGATGGTCTGCCCTACGAGCTTTACTTTACAACTGTATGCCAGACTTGTTTGGAGACGTCTTGGCGGCCGTGTACTGCAACTGGCAGCAGAACGGGAGCATTCCCGGTTTTGTGAGCCGAGGAGCGGTAACGCTGCTGAAGAAAGATCCAAACAAGGGGGACGCCATAGATAACTTTAGGCCCATCACTCTGCTCAATGCAGACATGAAAATTTTGGCCAAGGTGTTAGCCAAGCGGTTGGCGCTTGTCATCGAGAAACTGGTCGGCACGGAGCAGACGTGCGCCGTGCCGGGCCGAAGCATCCATGACAACCTCCATCTGATGCGCTACATCATAGAGAGGGTAGTTAAGGAACCTGGCATGGGTGGGGCCCTGATCAATTTGGATCAATCCAAAGCTTTCGATAGGGTAGACCATCGATACTTGGAGGCCGTCCTCGAAGCGGCCGGCTTCGGTCCCGTTTTCCGCGGCTGGATGGCTGCCTTGTACACAGGCATCCGTTCGGTTGTTCGCGTCAATGGACGTCTATCGGGACCCTTCGACATTGCACATTCGGTTCGTCAGGGATGTCCCCTGTCGCCGCTCCTGTACGTATTGACTCTCGAGCCACTAATGCGGAAGCTGGCGACGCTGAGGGGCATCCCGCGAGAACTGGGGTGCGGGACGAGCGTGTCGGCATACGCGGACGACGTCACCGTCATAGCGTCTAGCCACGAGCACATCGAGCTTGTCGGCGAGACGCTTAAAGACTACGAAGCGGTGACGGGAGCGAAAATCAACCGGGATAAGTCGGTGGGTTTGCTGCTCGGCACCTGGAGAAGCAAGCCCATACCGTCCGGCAGCGCCTCAGTAGTGGGACGCTGGACGGACGGTCCGGTCAAGTTGCTCAGAGTCTGGTTCGGTCCGGACCTGCAAACGGAGAAGAACTGGGACGAGATAACGAATAGGGTGGCCACTCTCTGCTGGCAATGGTCCGAGAGGAAGCTGTCCCTAAAAGGTCGGGCGGAGGTGGCGAACGCGTACATCGCGTCCGTCATCGAATACCGCTGACCGTCGTGCCTTGTCCCGATCGCGCCATCACCGAAATGGAGCGCATCCTCTTCCGCTTTTTGTGGAAAGGAAGCGTTCCGATGGTGAGGCGATCCGTTTGTTGCCAACACCCGCTGAAAGGAGGGCAGGGCATGCCGTGGTTGATGATGTGCAGACATGCGCTGAGACTGCGACATCTCCGGCTCTACGTAGACGACGGTGAGCAGGTGTGGTCGCCGTTTGTGTGACGCGCTTTCCCGCAGCTCGTCTCCATGACCGAGCTGCAGTCGTGGATCAAAAAGAGGCCGAGGAATGGCGAATGGCACCGTGAGTGTCGCGTTGCTCTGCAACAACTTTGCCGTCCCGGGTCGACCTTGAGCGGCTGCATCACAACGAAGTCATTCTATAGGGGATTAGTGGAGGGCAGGTACGACGACGATCTCGGGGCGAACCTGGGCGTCGACGAGGAATACCTGACCCGCCTGTTCAGGACGACTTTCGGGCCGGGACCTATGGACAACTTCCAGAGATCCCTGGCCTGGCAGTGTTACCGAGAGGCGCTACCCGTTCGGGATAAGCTCTATAGACACGGCTCGCGAAATGCGGGGCCGACCTGCCCGAGATGCGGTCAGAGCGATGAAACCGTTCTGCACGCACTCGTGCAGTGTCCAACCATTTCGGAGCTGTGGGCTTATGTCGAACGACTGCTGTCGCGTGTGGGGCGAGTCGGTTTATCATCCGAGTCTATCGTCAATATCGTCACGCCTCCTTCCTTTAAACGGGAAGGAAGAGCTGTATTTATCGTACTTGTGGCTATGGCGAAAGAATGCATCTGGTGGACGCGTCTGAAAGGATTAGCGACAAATACTTTCATCTCTGGTCAATCTCTCATCAACTTTTTCAAGTATCACTTGAAAAGGAAGGTGAGAGTAGAGAGGCAAGTGTTGTCTAGCAAATGTTTCGAAAAAAGATGGATACATGTAGCAAGAATGGCACGTATAAATGACGAAGCCACCTTGACCATGATTCTATAAAACGTTTTAAAATTTTGTAAACAGAGAGTTACTTACGTTTCTTGCATAAATAAAAGAAATTTTATTTAACAAACTGTGACACTAAAGACCGAGGTTACCGTGGTCTTTTCGTAGGTTTTTCTTTCCACGGATAACCTCCCCATTTATTGGGAATTTTCTGTATTATTTCGTATTTTTTGTAAATAACCCAAACGTTTTGCGATGTTTTTTTTCATCGTTGTCCCCACTTTTTTTTTTCTTTTTTTTTTTCTGTTTTGTTTTCGCCCCCCTCGAAAAGAAAAAACTCTACATTTGTATTTTGTCCCCTCTGTGTTGAGCCCTGTGTGGCTAATAAAGAAACCTATCTGTCTGTCTGTCTGTCCATTCATCCATCCATCCATCCCTCCATCCATCCCTCCATCCATCCATACATAGATGTATCTGTCTGTCTGTGTATGTATGCATGTATGTCTATATGTATGTCTATATATACATACACACAAGTCTAATACAGAGCATGTATATATCCAATAATATATCATATAGACAAATATATAGATGTAAATAGTGTGTGTGTATATTCCAATATATTTGTATGTACATGTATATATATATATGTATATATATATATATATATATATATATATATATATATATATATATATATATATATATATATATACATATATATATATATATATACATACATACATACATATACGTGAGGGTGTGTGTTACTACTACTACTACACAAACAGACATTTCTGGTTGTTTGTGTATATGTTTAAGCATGTGTGTCAGTGTGTGTGTACGTAAATGAGTATGTCTTCCAGTGTGTATACTCGGGTACTCGGGGTGTATAGGTTTACGAGCACTGGACAGTTTTATGTTTGCTTTGAATTCAAATTACAAAACATAATTTGTGTTTTATGCATAAATTTGTGCGTGTGCCCGTAGCGTTTGTATATAGGACTATATATGCATAAGACATACATACACACACACCTACATGCATACATACATACTTACATACGTACACACACATTATATATGTATGTATGTATGTATGTATGTATATACCCATATATATCTATACGTATATGTATGCATATATGTATACTTAGCATTTATACACATATATGCTTACACACACACATTTAATGTGTAGTTTATCTATCTATCTATCTATCTACATATATATATATATATATATATATATATATATATATA
>NC_142956.1:10258878-10261378 GCF_046866305.1 Octopus bimaculoides
GCTGGTTTAAATGTCTTTTGTGTTCCCATTTTCCGCCTCTTGTCATATATGTCATTTTGCCTACTCTTTTTGTAACTACTCCGTCTTCCCAGCATTGTCTTCCAGTTTTATATATTTTGAAAAACACCTTGCGACCGATATTAAAATGCTTTGTCGTATTTTTAGTTTTTTCCCTATTTGTTTTTCTCACTGGTAGCAGCTTGTCAAAAACTGGCTTTATTTTTCGAGCAAACATTAGTTCCGCAGGCGACCTGCCTGAAAAAGTGTTTGGGTTTGGTGTTATCCTAAAAACCCTCAAGAATTGTGTCAATGCTACGTCATCGACTAGCTCATTTCACGATTTCTTTAAATGTATCCACGAACCGCTCCGCTTGCCCATTTAATCTTGGGTGATACGGAGGAGTAGTGATATGTTTAATTGAGGACATCTTAAATTCATTTGCCGTGAATTGTGTACCGTTATCGGAGACTATGGTATCCGGGACACCATACCTAGCAAAAAGTTCGTGTAGAAATTCCACTGTTACCGTGGATGTCGGTTTTCTACATTTACACATTTCTGGCCATTTTGTAAAGCTATCTACCATTATTAGATATGTTTAACGGTCCTGCGAAGTCTATGTGTAGTCTGGACCATGGAATATCGGTCTTGGGCCAAGGTTGAAATTTTATAGATGGTGATTTCGCTGCAAGAGCACAACCTCTGCAGGATTTTACCAACTTCTCAATATCTTGATCCATTTTTGACCAGTAAACATTACTGTTCATAAGCGACTTCATCGTAGAAACTGTGTTACGTCCAGCCTTACGTATTTTTTTGTTTCTTTTGATCTCACTATTATTTTCCTTTTTACGATAAACTCGTCCGTTTCTGCCTTAATTTTCATTTCGTCCAATGTCACATGCAGTTCACGCACACCATTGTACAATATATTTCTTATTTCATTTTCGGCTTTTAACGCCGCTATCATTGTGTCTTCTAGTGGTTCACTGTATTTTGGTATTAACCTTGACAAACCATCTGCATGTCCTAATTTTTTCGATGGCAAATACTCTTGAAGTCGTAATTCAGTAGGATCGTTCCCCAGTGCTGCAATCTGTTGACTGTATGAGTGGGGATACCCTTTTTTGATCCATAGATTGACAATAACGGGCGGTGGTCTGTCTACAGACGGAACCTTCTTCTATGCTAAATTTATGGAATTTTTTTTACCGCAAATATGATGGCTAATGCCTCTTTTTTTAGCTGTAACTTTCACAGACGGCAATAATGAACACGAAGCATGAGCTACTGCTTTCAGGCTACCATCTTCATACTTGTGTAAAATCACAGCTCCAGTATCACTTTCACTAGCGTCTGCTGCCACTACTATTTCTAAATTTGGGTCAAAATGTGATAATGACAATTCCGACGTTAAAACGTTTTTAATTTCTTCTAAAGCTTTTTGACATTTGTCCGACCAGTTCCACTTAACGTCTTTTTTTAACAAGTTATTCAGGGGTGCTCTTAAATCATGTACATTTCGGTAAGTATACCTGATAGTAATTTGCAAGACCCCAAAATGCTTGTAACGTCGTAATGTTTGTCGGGGGAGGTATATTTTTTATTGTACTCGCCCCAAACCGGTCTGGTCAGCGTCCATTTTCATCAATAATCTGCCCTAGATATTTTATTCTTGGCATCGATGAGTTTAAACCCATAATCTTTTATTTCTTCGAAAACCTTTTTAACATACTCAGCATACTGAACCTGAGATTCACTTTTTATGAGTATGTCGTCGAGGTAAGCTATAGCGAAATCCGAACTTGCGTGCATAATGTCCATAACTTGTTAAAAAATGCCAGGTGCTACCTTTATACAAAAGGGGAGTCCATTAAATTTATACAACCCTTTATGGGTATTTATTGTCAATGATTTTGAACATTCTTCATCAACTTTTACCTGCAAATATGCTTCAGACAGGTCCAAGTTTGAAAAAAACTTCCTTCCCTTCAACTTCGATAAAATTTCTTCCAGGCTTGGCATCAAACATTCGTTTAATCCCATTGAAAAATCAGCGCATACTCGGGTTTTATTATTTTTTTCTTGACATAAATTGTTGGGGATGCACCATTTTGTATAATCAATTTTTTCAATACCACCAAGCTTTTCAAGTCTATCCAATTCTTCGTTGACTTCTTAAAAATTCTTTTTTAAATCCTCCGACACCTTATTCGTACAGGCAGAAGAACCATTCCCATTTTTACAAAAAATATTTATGGGGAGGTCCCACAAGTTGAATAGTTCCATCCAGTCTGTTCCAAATAAATTTGTATTTTTCAACACAAAAACTTTGGCTTTCAATGTTTTTCCACGAAATGTAACATCACTTATCATTTTGCCCATAAAATGCAATTTATTTCCTGAAACACCAAGCGCAATTTTCAAAGTTGCCTTTAATCTAAGTTTCCCTATTTTTCTTCATGTACCTGTATTAATTATCGTGATATCACTGCCCGC